>NW_027511136.1:0-300000 GCF_048772815.1 Callospermophilus lateralis | reverse complement strand
TCGAAATACTGAAACCCTGACACTAACCCATACCCTACTAGACTCTGACTACTAATCAAATATGATGGAGAAACATAATCCAAACAGAATAGAAATACAAGCAGTTCAGAGGAGGCATGGTGTATACTTGAACTTGCATTTTGCATGATAAAGGGTTGGTGTTATAAATCTAGTCAATTTTTAATTGAAATAGTTCTTCATGTGTTTTTAGAGGTAACAAATATATGAATTCCTGTCTCCCTTTCTCTGTAGCCTATTCAGCGCATGTATTTTTGTATGCACATACAGAATCCTACCTTTTATCACACGTACATTCTTGTGAGGTGGCTGACTTGGCAGATACAAATTGTGAGAAGAGATCACTCCTCCTAAACACGGTTGGAACTGAAAATTAAATCTATGTGTGAGGTTCCTAGTTGAACAAAATTATACATAAATCCATGTTTAGTAAAATAAATAGTTTTGGGTCTGTGGATGATATTTATTTAATGATGAATTTCAATTGGCATATATATTGCTACTTTTTAATGTCTGTGTGTGATATATATATATATATATATATATATATATATATATATATATAATCTTCAGATATTTCAAAATTTGAAATATGTGTGTCTTATTATACACTCCCTAAATTCATTCATGTTCATGTATTTGTATTTATAATCAACTTTTTACAAGATTATTCTCAGAAATATTCATCCACCTGAAATACATATTTGTTTCCTAGAACTGAAAACTAACTTCGGTGAATGGTGTATACAAATCCTAATATTTCTACAGTAACTGACCCAGTTTAACATCAATGTAAGTAGATTCCTATGATACAAAATGTTTATTTTGACGTTCATTTTTATTCAATCCTGGTACATTAATATTTCTTCAGTTCATGCATATCATAGAATATATATTTATCCACAAGTTTACAAATTTATAGGCATTTGTCTCTCTATCCATCACTTCCTGCTTCAGAACACATGTATTCCTCAAGGTTTCCTGGCTTGACTTTTCTTGAGACTTCTTTCCAAAAACATTATTTTCGATTTCTATAATCATTTTGAAGCAAAACTCACACACTCTTCATGAAAAACCATAACCCTAATATTACCATTAGATGTATATCTGGTTGGAATGAATGATTGTATATCAATATAAGATTTCCTGTATATTTTCAGATATCAATTCAATCCATTATTTAAAGATGGACGTAGTTATAATATTTATTCACAGTATGGTCTATTCATGCATTATCTCTATATTGATAGACAAAGGTACACCTATTTTCATCCCCAATACTAATTTATATGTCTTCAAAATATTGTACCCAGAAATGGTGGAAGAATTACTCATGTCTCCTGATCTGCATATACATTTTATCACAGTAATATTCTGGTCAAAAATACAAAGATCACACTTATGTTTGTACCAAAGCCTAAATGGAAAGTGGGCATGGATTAAGAAAAACATCTAATGCTCTCAAATGTCATTCCGATTGGTGACTATATATTTCTCTCTTCCTAAGATTATATATTCAACCTCAAGGCTGTTGAAAATGTCTAATCCTATCACTCACTTTATAATTGGCCTGATTTCCTAATGTCTTTATTGATATCTTCTTTCCTACATATTTTCCCCAGTTCATCATTGTGACAGATTCTTCACATGTGCTGACAATTACATTCACTCTCTACCTGAAACCCTATTGCTAAAGAACTTTTTCTACAAATCGTATACTAAACTGATTGACTATCTTCCTAATCCTACCAACTTTCCCTTTTTGACTGGATGTTCTCTTCTACATTCAATCATCCAATGTACAAGGACCTATGCCATTGTATATTGATTTATCGGAGACATTTTTGCAGAACATAATTCAAAGCTAAGTTTCCCAATCAAGGACCCAATGCCTTTCTGGTCTCCAAAGCTTACCTAGATTTCTGTTTACTTACTTATATTTCACCTATATAGTCTTATAAATATCACAGGTTCAGAATACCATAATTCATCCCACAGAATGATTCCTAACCCAAATTGTACATGTTATTAACCCTAACCATACACTCTTTCCTCAATCTAACTTTACAGAAGAGCAGGTACAGAGTTGGTCTTATAATACAGGAATGGAGGGGATATTCCACCTACTGAGAACCTCAAAGGTCCATGCAGAAATTATTCCTGTAGAAGATGTAGGCCGCTATGAAGGACCAGATAGAGAAAAAGTCATCTTCCAAGGCAAACAACTTGGTCAGGATGAAGGGATGTGTCTGAATCAACATCCATCTTTGTAATGTAGAGAAGATGGACTAAACCAGGCCTGTGTAGAGAGCTGTTCCTCGGTGCCTATGGTTGATATACCATTCTAACTTGTGAAAGTGTCACAAGAAGTAGGGGCAGCCTCCATCTCATGGGAACCTTGGAAGCAACTGTTAGGGCAAAGTGGTTGGCAAGGCAGTGACCTAATACAGTTCCTGATGGAAGTGACCTACCTAAATTCCTTGGTGATAGAACTCCCTGAACTTGGGATTCTGGAAGCCAGGCAAACAGAGCCAGTCCCAGTTCCAGTCCAGGTGGGCTCACTTATTTGGATTTACCAACGACAGAGTCAGGCTTTCTTGGTGCCTACTGATGTGAGGATGGCTAAAAACCAGGAGAGCTCTGAAGAGGGGCCTTTCCTGACAAAGCAAGAAGGGTCTCAACCCTGGCTCCTGACAACTTCACAGAGTTGGCCAGCGAGATCACATCTGAGACAGGACAGGCCATTTTGGGGTAATATTGTATGGCCCACCAGTCAGAGGACATTCCGGACAGTCACAGACCTACTTGGGGGAGGGAGATGCCTTTTTAGGTGTGGGTGTGAGGTTGTGGTTTTGTCTCATGTTCTGAGAATAGGTAGGAAAGGCGGTTTGTTTGTTTTGGAGTGGACTGATCTAGTAAGTCGTTTGACAAGGCGAATTTTTCTATGTGTGTGTATCCCATTACGTCCCTTGATGTAGAGAGTAGAAAAGAGAATGCATCAATGGATGTGCCCTGTCTAGTAGAAAGCTTCCCAGCATTCATCCTGCCCAATTTATGAATGGACTGTGGCTTGCCTTAGGGATGGGCAACACCTAATATCTTCCTAAGTTCCAGTTTTCCTCCTGAATTCTGGCCACTCTCGGGAATAGGCTCATGGTTTTTTAACACCTCCAAGCTCTGTGACATGGCCATGTTCTGGATAGCTGAAGGGAATGGCAAGCATCTCAGAAAACTCAGATATCAGTGTGACCAGGAAAGTCTCAGTGGAGAAACCATGCTTTGGGCCTTTTGCTTACATATTGTTCCATTTCCCTGAATGTCAGGAAGGTCTTTGCTTCAGGCCAACCCTTTGTGTAGTCTGAAGAAAACAGTTTTCAAATGGAAATTAATGGGCATCACCTGTGTCTCTTTGCTTAATTGCTTTGGAAAGGGATGTGTCTGAATCAGCCTCTTGGCCCTATGTGAGGTTGTGGCTTAGATTCACAGCACGTGATGGATCTATAGAAAGATCCCATGTGTGAATCCAAAACCAAAATGGCCAATATTGCTGTCATTGTGGATGAAGTCTCTCACCTTTCTCTGTAAGGTTCCTGACCTCCATCAAGTGAGAATAGGGATCCATTGGGTCAAATGACTTTTTCAAAGCCCTGCAGAGGATAGCCCATAGGTGCTTGGCTTTCCTCATCACTCCAATTCACATAAGGAATCTAAACACCACAATCAGAAGGCCTCAAATTGGAGAAGTGGAGTATAATTAACGGCAGGCCTATTTGATCACTCCTGGTTCACAGAAAGGGTGTCCATTCCACCCTGACATTAGACAAATGAGGGGCAAGGGAGCTTATTTTGGACACTGTCCAGAGCTGTGCCCCTCTTGGAAAACTCCAGCCAGAGGTTATGAAGAGTGTCTATATGGAAGAAAATGAGGGCCATATGGGATTATTTTGGTTTAATTGTGGTCATTTGTGTGGTGGTTGGAAGAGTTGACTAGGTCCCCCTTGGCTTGAACTCTGGTGTGTTTGCCCTTAGAGACTGAGTTCTGGAACTGACTTCAGAGAAGTATTGCCATGAATTTTGTTGGAATTTTAAGAGGCCACACATGAGAGTCACCCTTGGAAACTGAGATCTATTCTCAGGGTGACTTTCCACAGAGCACTGGGTATCTCATCCATGATATCACATGATTTTATTCTGAATGAATTGGCAGCCATAGCTGAGAGTCAAAACACACATGGATCTCACATTTAGTTCTCAATGGGCCTGGCTTCATGTGGCCTTTTGGCCACTCTTTGGGAAGCCTTGCTTGTAAGAGTTCTGCAGAGCTTTCATTGAAATGATCTTCCTCACCAATTACTGGTTCCTGAATGAATTGAAACCCACAGGTCCTCCAACTTCATCCATGAAAAATTGCTAGATAAATACCATGAATTTTTCGAAATTTCCTAGACCAGATGGCACTGGAGAACTTTGGATGTCCTTTTGCTGATCATGAGTATACCAGACAGTGCCTTGATTAACTAGGTTTTATGAAAATGGTGTAGAACAGAGATGCCAGTAAGTTTTAGCTTTCTGAATAGTGGGCCTCGAGCCGTGGTGTGCAGTTGTGTGATAAAACTCTTGTGGTGTGGCCATGTGGATCTGCCATTGGCATCCAAATGTTTTGTGACTGACAGGGTGCAGCCAGGAGTCCCTAATATGCAAAGGCATCTTGTTATATGGAGAGGTTTCAGGGCAATGTAAGGAATCAGGTGCTACAGTCAAGCGGGAAAGCTATGTGGGATAGAAGCATGGTTGGTGCATTCTCCTGAAGACCAGGGCCCACCACATGTGACAGAACTCCCTCCAGTCTTCTTTCGCAGTTGAACTCCTTGTATTTCGTAAAACAAATACCAAATTCCCCGTGCACTAGCAAGAAACACCATGAAAAATGGAGAATGACCAAATGACTTCACAGTCCACACAGGGAGACACTTAGACCTCAGTGGCCACAGTTTACCTATAAAGAGAGAATTCAGCACTGCTGCCTCATGTTCATTGGAAAATAAGAAACCGTTTTCTCCCTGACACTAACCATTACCTACTAGACTCAGACTACTAATCCTAAAATGATGTAGAAAAATACCCCTAACAGAATAGAAATACAAGCATTTCACAGGAGGCATAGTGTATAGTTGGAATTGCCTTTTGCATTATATATGGTAAGAGTTATAAATCTAGTCAATTTTTGGTTGAAATAGTTCACCATGTGTTCTTAAAGTAAACAAATATGTGAATTCCTGTCTCACTTCTCTGTAGCCTATTCAGCACATGTATTTTTATATGCACATACGGAATCCTACCTGGTATCAGACTTACATTTTTGTGAGGTGGCTGACTTTTCAGATACAATTTGTGAGAAGAAATCACTCCACCTAAACGCTGTTGTAAATGAAAATTCAACCTATGTGTGAGCTTCCTAGTATAACAACATTATAAGTAAATCCATGTTCAGTAAAATGAATATTTTTGTATCTTTGGATGATATGTTTCATGATGAATTTACTTTGGTATATATATTGCTACTTTTCAATGTCTGTGGGTGTGTTTCCTGTGTGTGTGTGAGTGTGAGTATATATATACACACACAATCTCCAGATTTTTCAAAATGCGAAATATATGTGTCTTATTACACACTCCCTAAATTCATTCATATACATGTATGTGGATTTATAATCAACTTTTCACAAGATTATTCTAAGAATTATTCATCCACCTGAAATACATATTTGTTTCCTGGAACTGACAACTAACTTCAGTGAATTGTGAACAGAAATCCTAATATTTCTACAGTAACTGATTCAGTTTAACATCAATGCAGTAGATTCCTATGGGATACGTGTGTATTTTGACGTTCATTTTTAATCAACACTGGTACATTACTACTTCTTCAGTTTTTGCAAATCATAGGATATATACTTCATCCACATGTTCAGAAATTTATAGGCATTTTTTTGACTTTCAATGAATTCCTGCTTCAGAGCACATGTAGTCCTCCATGTTTCTTGACTTGCCTTTTCATGAGACTTCTTTCCAAACACATTATTTTCGATTTCCATAATCAATTTATATATATATATATATATATATATATATATATATATATATATATATATATAATATTATATATATATACATATATATATATAATATTCATAATTTATAATGTTCAGAATCAGGTTGCTATGGTCAAGGCGGCAAGGTATGTGGAATAGAAGCCTGGTTGGTGCATTCTCCTGCAGACCCTGACCCACCACACCTGACAGAACTCCCTCCAGAACTGTGTCCCTTTGAACGCCTTGTATTTCCTGAAGCAATTACCAAACTCCCAGAGCAGCAGCAAGAAACAACACGAAAAGGGGAGGATGACCAAATGGTTTCACAGTCCACACGGGGAGACAGTAAGACCCAGTGGCCACAGTTTCTCTACTAAGAGAGAATTCAGTACTGCTTCCTCATCTTCATTGGAAAATAAGAAACCATATCCTTTAGGTCACATAGATGCAGACCCAGCTTTGATGGTCTCACTACAATGGAAGCTAAAGCTCCTGAAAACAACATATTTTCAAGTGCCCAACCTCATAGGTAGTTTCTTAAGAAGTCTTTAGGCCAGCAGAGCTCCATATTTGTGGAGTGTTTACCCTGTCCCTTACTTTTAGAACTCCTCTTGCACCTCCAAGATTGTGAACTCCTGAGCATTTTCCATTCTAGATATGTACTCACAGATTTTCTAACTCTTCTCCTGTAATTGTGTCTTACTTAGTTCGAAGGTAATGTCAAGCCATTGTTCTGGATGAGAGTTGGAAGATTTTTTGGGTAGTACATATTTGCATACACATTGGATTAATTTTCCAATTTTCCATTCGAAATACTGAATCCCTGACCCTAACCCATACCCTACTAGGCTCTGACTACTAATCCTAATATGGTGGAGAAAAATAACCCAAACAGAATAGAAATACAAGCAGGTCAGAAGAGGCATTGTGTATAGTTGGATTTTCTTTTTGCATGATATTGGGTAGGAGTTATAAATCTATTCAATTATTTGTTGAAATAGTTTTCCATGATTTATTAAAGTTAACAAATATGTGAATTTCTGTCTCCCTTTCTCTGTAGCCTACTCAGCACATGTATTTTTATATACACATATAGAATCCTACCTCTTGTGAGGTGGCTGAATTGGCAGATACAAATTGTGAGAAGAGAGCTCTTCTCATAAATGCTGTTGGAAATGAAAATAAAACCTATGGGTGAGCTTCCTAGTTTAACAACATTATACATAAATCCATGTTCAGTAAAAAACATATGTTGCATCTGTGGATTATATATATTTCATGATGAATTTCGATTGGCATATATATAGCTATTTTTAATTTCTGTTTGAGTGATATATATATATATATATATATATATATATATATATATATATATATATATATATACACACACACACACACACACATATATATATATATACATATATACATGCACTCTACACATTTTTCAAAATATGAAATATATGTGTCTTATATATACTCCCTTAATTTATTCTTGTTCATGTATGTGGATTTAAAATTAACTTTCAACAAGATTATTCTCAGAAATATTCATCCACCAGAAATACATATTTGTTTCCTAGTACTGAAAACTAACTTTAGTGAATGGTGCATACAAATTATAATATTTCTACAGTAACTGACCCAGTTTAACATCAATGCAAGTAGATTCCTATGGGACATGATGGGTATTTTGAAGTTCATTTTTATTCAACACTTGTACGTTATTATTTCCTCAGTTTATGTACACCATTGGATATATATTTCATCTGCAAGTTCACAAGTTTATAGGCATATGTTTCACTTTCAATCACTTTCTGCTTCTGAACACATGTATTATTCGAGGTTACTTGACTGGTTTTTCATGAGACTTCTTCCCAAACACATTATTTTCAATTTCCATAATCACTTTTGAAGCAAACTCACACACCATTCATGATAAACCATAGCCCTTATATTACTATTAGATGTATAACTGGTTGGAATGAATGTATGTATATCAATATAATAATTCCTGTATATTTTTACATATCAATTCAATCCATTATTTAAAGTTGGAACCAGTTTTATTATTTATTTAATGTATGGTATATTAATGCATTATCTCTATATTCATAGACACAGGCTTCACCAATTTTTACCCCAAATACTAATTTATATGTCTTCAAATTTTGCTCCCAGAAAAAATGGAAGTATTACTCATGTCACCTGATCTACATATACATGTTATCACAGTAATATTCTGGACACAAAATTCAAAGTTCACACTTCGGATTATACCAAAGCCCAAATGGAAAGTGAGAAAGGATTACTAAAATCTTCCTTGTCCAGGTTGCCTAATGCTCTCAAAAATCAATCCTATTGGTGACTACATACCTGTTTCTTTTTAAGATTATATATTCAAACTCTAGCTTTTTGAAAATATCTAATCCTATCACTCACTGTATACTTTGCCTGATTTCCTAATGTCTCTATTGATATCTGCTTTCCTACATATTTTTTCCAGTTCATCATTGACTGACTCTTCACATGTGCTGACCTTTACACTCACTCTCTCCCCGAAAAAGTATTGCTAAAGAACATTTGGTACAAAAACTATACTCACTCTTCTTTCTAAACCTACCAAATACCTTCCTAATCCTACCGACTATCCCTGTTTGACTAGATGTTCTCTCCTACATTCAATCTTCCAAGGTACAAGGTCCTATGACATTGTATATCGATTTATCTGAGACATCATTGCAGAACGTAATTCAACGCTAAGTATCCTCACGAAGGGCTCAATGTCCTTCTGGGCTTCAAATCTTACCTAGATTTCTGTTTTCATACTCATATTTCACCTCAATATTCTTATAAATATCGCAGGTTCCCAATACCATTATTCATCCTGCAGAATGATTCCTAACCCAAGTCGAACATGTTATTAACCCTAACCATACACTTTCACTCAATCTAACTTTACAGAAGAGCAGGCACAAAGTTGGTCTTACAATGCAGGAATGTAAGTTATCTTACACCTGCTGAAAATTTCAAAGGTAAATGCAGAAATAATCCCTAGAGAAGATGTAGGCAGCTATGAAGGTACTGAGGGAGCAAAAGTCATCTTCCATGACAAACAACTTGGTCAGGATGAAGGGATGTGTCTGAATGAGCCTCTCTCTTTTCAATGTACAAAAGGTGCACCCACCAGGCCTGTCTGGAGAGCTGTTCCTGGTTGCCTATGGTTAATAAACCACTGTAACTTGTGAAAGTGTCAGAGGAAGTACGGGTAGCCTCCATCTCATGGGACACTTGGAATTAACTGTTAGGACAAATTGGTTGCCAAGTAAGTGACCTCATTCACCTCATGAAGGAAGTGACCTCACCTGAGTTCCTTGGTGATGGAACTCTCTGAACTTGGGATTCAGGAAGCCAGGCACCCACAGCCAGTTTCAGTCCCAGTTTCAGGGGGCTCATTTGTTTGAATTTACCAAGGACAGGGTCAGTCTTTCTTGGTACCTAGTGAATTGAGGATGGCCAAATGCAAGGAAAGCTCTGAAGAGGGGCCTTTCCTGAGAAAGCAGGTAGTGGCTCACCACTGGCTACTGACAACCTCAAAGAGTTGGCCAAGAAGACAAGATCTGAGACAGGACAGGCCATTTTGGGGGAACATTGTATGGCCCACCAGTCAGAGGACACTCCATATAGTCACACACCTACTTGGGGGAAGCAGGTGCCTTTGTGGGTGTGGGTGTGAGTTTGTGGTTTTGTCTCATTTTCTGAGAATAGTTAGGAAAGGCAGTTTGTTTGGTTTGGACTGAACTGTTTCTAGAAATTCCTTTGACAAGTCGTGTGTTTCTATGTGTGTGTATCCCACTTTTCCGTGGTTGTGGACATTAGAAAAGAGAATGCATCAATGGATGTGTCCTGTCTAGTAAAAGAATTCCCAGCATTCATCCTGCCCAATTTATGAATGGACTGTGGCTACCCTTATTGATGGGCAACACCTCCTACCTTCCTAAGTTCCTGTTTACTTCGTGAATTCTGGCCACTCTTCAGAATAGGCTCATGGTTTAAAATTTAACCTATTAGTGAGCTTCCTAGTTCAACATCATTAAATATAAATCCATGTTCAGTAAAATAAAAGTTTTTGGACCTGTGGATGATATATATTTCATGGTGAATTTTATTGACATATATATTGCTACTTTTTAATGTGTGTGTGTATGTGTGTGTGTGTGTGTGTGTGTGTGTGTGTGTGAGTTTGTGTATATATATATACACACTCTCCAGATTTTTCAAAATATGAAATATTTGTGTCTTATTATGCAGTCCCTAAATTCATTCATATTCATGTATGTGGATTTATAATCAACTTTTCACAAGATTATTATCAGAAATATTCATCCACCTGAAATTCATATTTCTTTCCTAGTCCTGACAACTAACTTCATTGAATGGTTAATACAAATCCTAATATTTGTATAGTAACTGAGTCAGTTTAACATCAAAGCAAATAAATTCCGATGGGACATAATGTGTATTTTGACCTTCATTTTTATTTAAAACTGGTACATTAGTATTTCTTCAGCTTATGCACATCATAGAATATATATTTCATCCACAAGTTCACAAATTTGTAGGGATTTGTTTCACTTTGAATCACTTCCTGCTTCAGAACAAATGTATACCTCCATGTTTCTTGACTGGTCTTTTAATGAGCCTTCTTTCCAAACACATTATTTTCGATTTCAATAAACACTTTTGACATAAACTCACACACTCTTCAATATAAACCCTAACTCTAATATTACCATTAGATTATAACTGGTTGGAATGAATGATTGTATATCAATAAAAGATTTCTTATATATTTTCAGAAATCAATTCAATCCATTATTTAAAGTGGAACCAGTTATATTATTTATTCACTGTATGGTCTATTCATGCATTATCTCTATATTCATAGACACAGGGTACACCTATTTGTAACCCCAATACTAATTTATACATCTTCAAAATATTGCTCCCAGAATTGGTGGAAAAAATTCTTATGTCACCTGATCAACATATACATTATATCACAGGAATTTTCTGGACACAAAATGCAAAGGTAACACTTATGATTGTACCAAAGCCTAAATGGAAAGTGAACATGGATTACTAAAACATCCATGTCCAGTTTGCCTAATGCTCCCAAATGTCAATCCTATTGGTGCCTACATATTTGTTTCTTCTTAAGATTATATATTCAAACTCAACCCTGTTGATAATGTCTAATCCTATCACCAACTTTATATTTTGCCTGATGTCATAATGTCTCTGTTGATATCTGCTTTCCTAATTATTTTCCCCAGTTCACTTTCGTGACTGACTCTTCACATGTTCCGACATTTACATTCACTCTTTAACTGAAACCCTATTGCTAAAGAACAATTGTTCCAAATCCTATATTAACTCTTCTTCATAAACCTACCGACTATCTTCCTTTTCCTATGGACTATCCCTTTTTGATTGGATGTTCTCTTCGACATTCAAAAATCCAAGGTAAATGGTCCTATGCCATTGTATATGGATTTATCTGAGACATCTGTCAGAATGTAATACAAAGCTAAGTATCCCAATCAAGGGCCCAATGCCCTTCTGGGCTTCAAATGATACTTGGATTTATGTTTTCATACATATATTTCACCTCTATAGTCTTATACATATCGCAGTTTCCAATAACATTATTCATCCAGTAGAATGATTCCTAACCCAAATTGAACATGTTATTAACCCAAACCATACACTGTTCCCTCAACCTAACTTACAGAAGAGCATGAACAGAGTTGGTCTTATAATACAGTAATGTATGGAATCTTCGACCTGCCGAGAACCTCAAAGGTCCATGCAGAAATGATCTCTGCAAAAGATATAGTCAGCTATGAAGAACCTGAGAGAGCAAAAGTCTTCTTCCATGGCAAACAACTTGGTCAGGATGAAGGGTTGTGTCTGAATCGGCCTCTCTCTTTTTAATGTAGAGAAGATGGACCAAACCAGGCCTGTGTGGAGAGCTGTACCTGGGTGCCTATGGTTAATATATTATTCTAACTTGTGAAAGTGTCACAGGAAGTAGGGGCAGCCTCCATGAGACTCTGGAAGCAACTGTTAGGACAAATTGGTTACCAAGGCAGTGTGTCCTCATTCAGTTTCTGAAGGAAGTGACTTCACCTCACTCCCTTGGTGATAGAAATCTCTGAACATGGAATCGAGGAAGCCAGGAACACAGAGCCAGTCCCAGTCCCAGTCCCAGTGGTCTCACTTGTTTGGATTTACCAAGAACAGAGTCAATCTTTCTTGGCACCTACCAAAGTGAGGATGGCCAAATGCCAGGATAGCTCAGAAGAGGGGATTTTCTGAGAAATCAGTTAGTGGCTCAATACTGGCTGCTGACAACTTCACACGGTTGGCCAAGGAGACCAGATCTGAGACAGGACAGGCCATTTTAGGGAAACATAGTATGGCCCACCAGTCTGAGGACACTGCGCCTAGTCACAGACCTACTTGGGGGAAGGAGGTTACTTTGTGGGTGTGGATGTGGGTTTGTGGTTTTGTCTCATGTTCTGAGAATAGATAGAAAAGGTGGTTCGTTTGGGTTGGAGTGAACTGTTTCCAGTAAGTCCTTTGACAAGGCGAGTCTTTCTATGTCTGAATATCCCACTGTGTCTGTGGTTGTAGACATTAGAAAAGGGATTGCATCAATGAATGTGTCCTGTCTTGTAAAATGCTTCCCAGCATTTATCCTGCGTAATTTGTAAATGGACTGCAGCTTGCCTTATCTATGGGCAACACCTGCTATCTTTCCATGTTCCGGTTTTCTTCATAAATTCTAGCCACTCTCCAGAATAGGCTCCTGGTTTTGTGTCCAAGATGTGTACCACCTCCAAGCTCTGTGACATGGCCATGTACTGGATAGTTGAAGGGAACGCCGAGCATCTCATGAAACTCAGATATCAGTGTGACCAGGTAAGTCTCAGGGAGAAACCCTGCTTTGGGCCTTTTGCTTACCTACTGTTCTGTTGACCTGAATGTCAGGAAGGTCTCTGCCTCAGGCAAACTCTTTGTGAACCCTGAAGAAACCCTTTTCAAATGGAAATGAATGGGCATCACCTGTGGCTCTATGCTTAATTGATTTGTAAAGGGATGTGTCTGAATCCGCCTGTTGGCCCTGTATGAGGCTGTGGCTTAGATTCTCAGCACTTGATGAATCTAAAGAAAGATCCAAAGTGTGCATCCACAACCAAAATGGCCAAAATTGCTGTCATTGTGGATGAAGTCTCTAGCCTTCTTCAGAAAGGTTCCTGACTTCCATCAAGTGAGAATAGGGACCCTTTGGGTCAAATGGGTTCTTCAAATCCCAGAAGAGGCTAGCCCATATGTGCTTGGGTATTCTCATGACTCCAATTCACGTAAAGAATCTCAACCTCACAGTCAGTAGGCCTCAAATTGGAGAAGTGGAGCAGTATTAACGGCAGGCCTATTTGATCACTCTTGGTTCACAGGGATGGTGTCCAGGCCACCCTGACTTTAGGTGAATGAGGGAGAAGGGAGCATATTTTGAACACTGACTTGGGCTACGCCCTTCATGGAAATCTCCAGTCAGAGGTTATGATGACTGTCTATATGGAAGAAGATTTGGTCCATGTGGCAGTATTTTGGTTTCAGTTGTGGTCATTTGTGTGGTGGTTGGAAGAGATGACTGGGTCCACCTGGGCTTGTTCTCTGGTGTGATTTCCCTTAGAGACTGAGTTCTGGAACTGACCTCAGAGAAGTATTGCCATGAATTGTGTTGGGATTTTAAAAGGCCACACATGAGAGTTGCCTTGGAAACTGAGATCTAGGCCCAGGGTGGATTTGCACAGAGCACTTTGAATCTCAGCCATGATATCATATGATTTTATTCTTAATGACTTGGCAGCCATAGGTGAGAGTCAATACATACATGGAGCTCACATTGTAGACCACATGGGCCTGGATTCATGTGACCATTTGGGCACTCTTGGGAAGCCTTGCCTGTGAGAGTACTGCAGAAGTTTCATTGAAACGATCTTCCTCACCATTTAATGGTTCCTGAATGAATTGAAACCCACAGAGCCTCCAACTATATTCTTGAAAAATGTCTAGATAAATACCAGGGAATTTTTGAATATTCCATGACCAGGAGGCACTGGAGATCCTGTGGATGTCCTATTGCTGATCAAGAGTATACCATACAGTGCCTTGATTGACTGGGTTGCATGAAAATGGTGTAGAACATAGATGCCAGTAAGTTGGAGCCTGCCGACGAGTGGGCCTAGAGCAGTGGTGTGCAGGTGTGTGATAAAACATCTGTGGTGGGGCCATGTGGATCTTCCATTGGCTTCCAAATGGCTTGTGACTGACATGGTGCAGCCAGGAGTCCCTTATTTGTAAATACATCTTGTTAAATGGAGAAGTTTCAGTGCAATGTTCAGAATCAGGTGGCTACGGTCAAGGGGGCAATGACTGTGGGATATAAGCCAGTTGGTGCATTCTCCTGCAGACCCTGACCCACCACACATGACAGAACTCCCTCCAGCACTGTGTCCCAGTTGAACTCCTTGTATTTTGTTAAGCAAATAACAAACTCCCTGTGCAGCAGCAAGAAAGACCATGAAAAGTGGAGGATGACCAAAGGGTTTCACAGTCCACACGGGGAGACACTTTGCCCCAATGGCCATAGTTTGCCTACAAAAAGCGAATTCATCACTGCTGCACCATGTTCACTGGAAAATAAGAAAACATGTCCTCCAGGTCACATAGATGCAGATCTAGCTTTGATGGTCTCACAACAAAGGAAGTTAAAGCTCCTGACAACAACATATATTTCAAGGGCCCAACCTCAGAGGCAGTTACTCAAGAAGTATTTAGGCCAGCAGAGCTCCATGTTTGTAGAGAGTTTACAATGTCCCTTACTTTTGAAAACTCATCTACCACCTCCAAGTTTGTGAATTCCTGAGCATTTTCCATTCCAGATATGTATTCACAGATTATCTAACTCTTCCTCTCTCATTGTGTCTTACTTGGGGCGAAGGTAATGTTAAAGCTTTGTTCTGGATTAAAGTGAGAAGATTTTTGTGTAGCACATATTTGCATACTCATTGGATTCATTTTCCTATTTTCCATTGAAATACTGAATCCCTGACATGAACATATACCCTACTAGACTCTGACTAATAATCCTAATATGATGTAGAAAAATAACCCAAGCAGAATATAAATACAAGCAGTTCAGAGGATGCATGCTGTATAGTTGGACGTGCCTTTTGCATGATAAACGGCAGGTGTTAAAAATGTAGTCAATTTTTAATTGAAGTACTTCTCCATGTGTTTTTAAAGTAAATAAATATGTGAATTCCTGTCTCCCTTTCTCTGCAGCCTATTCATCACATGTATTTTTATATGCACATATAGAATCCTTCATGGTATCACATGTACAATTTGTGAGGTGGCTGATGGAAGATACAAATTATGAGAAGAGATCACTCCTCCTAAACGCAGTTGGAACTGAAAATACAACCTGTGTGTGAGCTTCCTAGTATAACAATATTATACATAAATCCATGTTCAGTAAAATGAATATTTTTGAATCTGTGGATGATATATATTTCATGATGAATTTCGATTTGCATATATATTTCTACCTTTTAATGTCTGTGTGTTTTTTTGTATATATATATATATATATATATATATATATATATATATATATATATATATTTTATACTTTCCAGATTTTTCAAAATATGAAATATATGTGTCTTATTTTACACTCCCTAAATTCATTTATATTCATCTATGTGGATTTATAATCAACTTTTCACAAGATTATCCTCAGAATTATTCATCCACCTGAAATACATATTTGTTTTCTAGTACTGAAAACAAACTTCAGTGAATGGTGCATACAAATCCTAATATTTCTACAGTAACTGACCCAGGTTAACATCAATCCAAGTAGATTACTATGGGACATGATGTTTTTTTGACATTCATTTTCATTCAAAACTGGTACATTACTATTTCATCAGGTTATGCATATCATAGGATATGTATTTCATCCAAAATTTAGCAAAATTTTTTGCATTTTTTTTCACTTTCAATCACTTCCTATTCAGAACACATAAATTCCTCTATGTTTCTTGACTGGTATTTTCATGAGACCTTTTTTCAAACACATTATTTTCCAAATCCATAAACTGTTTTGAAGCAAAACTCACACACCCTTCATGAGAAAACATAACACTAATATTACCATTAGATGTATAACTGGTTGGAATGAATGATAGTATGTCAATATAAGATTTCTTATATATTTTCAGATATCAATTCAATCCATTATTTAAAGTGGAACCAGTTATATTATTTATTCACTGTATGGTGTGTTCATGCGTTTTTTCGATATTCATAGACAAAATGTACACCTCTTTGTACCCCCAATACTAGTTTATACATCTTCAAAATATGGTTCTCAGAAAATGTGGAAGAAATACTCATGTCACTGGATCTACATATACATTTTATCACAGTAATATTCTGAACACAAAATGCAAAGATCACACTTATGATTGTACCAAAGCCTAAATGGAAAGTGAGAAAGGATTACTACAATCATCCATGTCAGTTTGCCTAATGCTCTCAAATGTCAGTCCTATTGGTGAGTACATATTTGTTCCTTCCTAAGATTATATATTCAAACTCAACCCTGTTGAAAATGTCTAATCCTCTCACTGACTTTATATTTAGCCTGATTTCATTATGTCTCTATTGATATCTGCTTTCCTACATATTTTCCCCTGTTCATCATTGTGACTGACTCTTAACTTGTGTTGACATTTACATTCACTGTCTAACCGAAACCGTATTGCTAAAGAACATTTGTTCCAAATCCTATATTCACTCTTCTTCCTAATCCTACCAAATATCAGTTTTTGACTGGATGTTCTCTTCTACATTCAATCATCCAAGAAATGATCGGGTGAGTTTCGGAGGAAGAGACCACCATGAGAATACATCATGCAACAGCAAAGGGTTTATTGGGGGTCCAGCATGCTGGGGCTCAGAGCTCACTTGAATAGAGCAGAGAGCCCTGAGAACGGCTTAAGCAGAGTTTATATACTTTCCTTGCAGAGGGCAGAAAGAGAAGTTTATTGATGGGTCAGGGCAAGTGGGCGGTTTGCATTCGACCAGGTGGGGGAGTACATTCTGCAGTTTGGCAGTTGGGGACAGCACATTATGCGACAAGATTTGGAAACATTTCTCAACATTTCAACAGTGTTTTGTTAAGCGTACAGAAAAACAGGAAGTGACAAGTACACATTTTATGAACCTTTCATTCCCCACTTCTTCTTCTGGCAACTTTTAATCATAAAAGTGATCGTTGGGGGGTGTCACATTCTATGTTTGCTAGTGGGGTATTACCATAAGTTTAACTTGTCCAATTTGAGCTTGCAGAAAAGAAATTACATGGTTGAGGAAACAGGGTTTTATAGTTAGCATAAATATGAGGATTATTATTGGACCAGCCAGGGTTGATAAAAACGTAGTTAACCAGGGGGACTGTGTAAACCAAGACTCAAACCTCCGTTTTTGGGCCTCTCTCTCTCCTTGACTCTCTTCAATGCATCTTTTTAATTTACTCATAGATTATTTTACAACTCCATTATGGTCGACATAAAAACAACATTCTTCCCTCAATGCAGCACAAAGGCCCCCTTCTCTAATGAAAAGGAGGTCCAACCCTCGACTGTTCTGTAAAACAACTTCAGAGAGAGTTTAAAGATTCCTGCACAGCTGTGATGGAGGTTACTAATATCTTTAAGTTTTGATATATTGCTGCTCTTAATTGGGTAATTTGTTGTGTCCCATGGACCATGGCAGTGGTTCCTCTGCCCACCCCTGCAGCAACTCCTATTCGTAATAGAATGGCTAAGGTGAGGGATATATGTTCCCAGAGGAACCGGGTTGTATGCCCCCCTATTTGAACTTCAAATGAACCTGCGTCATGATAGAGCACTCTGGGAAACATCCGCACCATTACACATTTAATCACATCTGTTGACAATTTCATGAAAACATAAACAATATTTAAGTATATAGAATTAAACTGTTGTAGGGACTGACAACGCAAGGCACCAAAGATAGCACCAAAGACAGGGAAACAGTCTTATTTGGTTGCAATCAGATTCAGAGGACATTGCTTCAGTTGTAATCAATTAATCCCCTGAAATCCAAGTTTATGTAGTTTCAGAATTTTGTACCCAACATAAAAGGGAAGGGGCTCAGAAGTTCACAGTCTGCAGAAGTTCACAAAAAGCAGTTTTTGTTTCTGTTTTTTCTTCAGTTCTGGGCAAGTTAAATTTTCAAGGACACCTGGGAGGAGGAGAGCTTTTTCTTCCCTTTCTGTTTACCCCCTGCCAGCTGTTTCCATGGAGCCCAGTTTGTAACTTCTTTATCTTAGAAAAGTAGCCATCTCTGTGATGCCCCAGCTCAAGGCCAGGGGCCTTGTTTACATATTTTGTGAAAAACTACTTAGGGTGTGTCTAGCTCAGGAGTGCTGATTTTTTAGCCAGTTGCCAAGTAGACCAGATCAACACAAAAAGAGGATGTTTATCTACACTGAACTTTTTTATAGGGACTCTTTTCCTGAAAGTCCCATAGGCAGCCATGGTGAAGACTTCTGGAGAAGGTCAGTTAAGAATTTTCCATGGGCCTGGTACAGAGAAGGAAGATGAGGATGCAGGGCTGAGAGCAGCTCCTTGGATCTGAGAATGAGGAAGGGGAATAATGGGCATGGGTTTTGGGATCTTCCTAGCAACAAAAACATGAACAGTAGAACATGTAGAACAGAGGGAAAAATGGGAGTGAGTATACCAAAAAGCCTGTGAGGGATTTTAAATTCTTAGTAACCTGTTTTCAGTGATGACAAAGCAACAGTAAAGGCCATTTTCATTACATCTTGGATAGTGGTCTGAGGGTTCTCCTCATCTGGTTTGAGATTTGGTTTAGCTGGTAAGAGGACCTGTTGGGACCCGGTGCGGGCACTGACAGGAAAAGAGAGGAGTGAGTGAGTGGAGGGGTACCTCAGTAGCTGCTACCTCAGCAAGGGGGCAATGGTCTGAGATCCAGCGGAGGATTGGGTTTTTGATCTATTAATTGGAGGGAAGAAATCAAGTTGGTGATGTGGGACTGACAGCAGAGAGTCTGGAGCAGAAGGCTGAGGGTGAGCATCTATTGGAGAAGCATAGTTCAGGATGTGAGCAAAGGAGGAAAAAGGCCTCCACATTGGGAAATCTCGTTTCACCCTTTTGAGCACTTGCAGAAGTTAAAAAGGTCACGCAGAATTTGAGGATCTAGAGACCCCTCTGTGGGCCATCAGTTTTAGTTATCTAATTGGTAATAATGCCAATATTGTGTACAAAATTTGATGAGGAGTTTGGGTACCATCTGGCAGTCCCTGTATGCTGACATCCCCATGACTTACAGAAGAAGTCAGCTTTCCCCCCATACAGCTATGACTGTTTATGGCTTTGATAGTCCACTGGGCAAACATTGTAATCTAGGCTAGCCAACCTGCATCTGGCTCGCGTGTCCCTACATCCATAATGTTTGTTTCCATTATCTATGGTATGGAAGGGATTTAATCAAATTTTAGTATAATCCTCTACATCAGGGATATCCCAATAGGAAAGACCTATAGCCAGCTGACAAATGTCTGGGTGGAGAGATGGTCATCAGGTCCTTAAGGGGGATGTATGCACAATAGACCATACTTCCACTTTTCTTCCTAAATTCTGGCCACTCTCAAGAATAGGCTCATGGTTTGGTGTCCAAGATATGTACCACCTCCAAGCTCTGTGACATGGCCATGTACTGGATAGCTGAAGGAAATGGAGAGCATCTCAGAAAACTCAGATATCAGTGTGACCAGTAAAGTCTCAGTGGAGAAACCCTGCTTTGGGCCTTTTGCTTACCTTTTGTTCTGTTCCCCTATAAGTCAGGAAGGTCTTTGCCTCAGGCCACACCTCTGTGAAGCCTGAAGAAAACATTTTTCAAATGGAAATGAGTAGGCCTCACCTGTGGATCTTTGCTTAATTGCTTTGGAAAGGGGTGTGTCTGAATCAGCCTCTTGGCCCTGTGTGAGGCTGTGGCTTAGATTCTCAGCACCTGATGGATCTAAAGAAAGATCCAATGAGTGCATCCAAAACCAAAATGGCCAAAATAGCAGTTATTGTGGATGAAGTCTCTCGCCTTCCACTGTAAGGTTCCTGACCTCCATCAAGTGAGAATCGGTTACCTTTGGGTCAAATGAGTTCTTCAAAGCCCTACAGAGGCTAGCCCAGAGGTTCTTGTGTTTTCTCTTGGCTCCAATTCACATAAAGAATCTAAACCCCACAGTCAGTAGGCCTCAAATTGGAGAAGCAGAGCAGTATTAATGGCACACCTATTTGATCACTCCTGGTTCACAGGAAGGGTGTCCAGGCCACCCTGACTTAGGCAAATGAGGGGCAAGGGAGCTTATTTTGGACACTGTCTTTGGCTGCGTCCCCCATGAAAACTCCAGCCAGAGGTTAAGATGAGTGTCTATATGGAATAAGATGAGGGTCATGTGGGACTGTTTTGGGTTTAATTGTGGTCATTTGTGTGGGGGTTGGAAGAGATGTGTACGTCAACCTGGGCTGGAACTCTGGTGTGTTTCCACTTAGAAACTGAGTCCTGGAACTGACCTCAGAGAAGTATTGCCATGAATTGGGTTATGAGAGTCACCCTTGGAAACTGAGATCTAGGCCCAGGGTGACTTTCCACAGAGCACTGGGTATCTCAGCCAGGATATCACATGATTTTATTCTGAAAGACTTGGCAGCCATAGTTGAGAGTCAAAACACACATTGACCCCACATTGTAGACCTCAACGGGCCTGGCTTCATGTGACCTTTATGCCACTCTTTGTAAAGACTGGCCTGTGAGTGTCCTCCAGAGATTTCACTGAAATGAGGTTCCTCACCATTTAATGGTTCCTGAATGAATTGAAACACACAGTGCCTCCAACTTCAACCTTGAAAAATGGCTATATAAATACCATGAAATTTTTGAAATTCCCATGACCAGGTGGCACTGGAGAACGTTTGTATGCCCTGTTGCTGATCATGAGTGTACCAGATAGTGCTTTGATTTACTGGGTTTCATGAAAATGGTGTAGAACAGAGATTCCAGTAATTTGGAGACTGCTCAATTGAGGGCGCGAGCTGTGTTGTGCAGGTTTGTGATAAAATATCTGTGTTGGAGCCATGTGGATGTGCCATTGCTTCCAAATGGCTTGTGACTGACGTGGTGTAGCCAGTAGACCCTTATATGTAAACACATCTTGTTATATGGAGAATTTTTAGGGCAATGTTCAGAATCAGGTTGCTATGGACAAGGGGGCAAACTATGTGGGATAGAAGCATAGTTGGTGCATTCTCCCGCAGACCCTTACCCACTACACGTGACAGAACTCCCTCCAGCACTGTGTCCCATTTCAATTCCTTGTATTTCGTGAAGCAAATACCAAACTCCCAGTGCAGCAGCAAGAGAAACCACGAAAAGTGGAGGATGACCAAATGGCTTCACAGTCCACACGGGGAGTCTCTGTGGCCCCCTGTGGCCACAGTTTACCTACAATGAGAGAATTTAGAACTGCTGCCTCATATTCACTAGAAAATATTAAAACATGTCCTCCATGTCACATTGATGTAGACCCAGCTTTGATGGTCTCACTACAAAAAAAGCTAAGGCTCCTGACAACACCATATATTTCAAGTGCCGAACCTCAGAGGCAGTTTCTCAAGAAGTCTTTAGGCCAACAGAGCTCCATGTTTGTGGAGTGTGTACACTGTCCCTTACTTTGGAAACTCCTCTACCACCTCCAAGGTTGTGATCTCCTGAGCATTTTCCATTCCATATATGTAGTCACAGATTTTCTAACTCTTCTCTTCTAATTGTGTCTTATTTGGGGCAACGGTAATGTCAAGATATTATTCTGGGTGACAGTGAAAAGATTTTTGTGTAGCACATATTTGCATACACATTGGATTCATTTTCCTATTTTCAATTCGAAATACTGAATCACTGACACTAACACATACCCTACTAGACTCTGACTACTAATCCTATTATGATGGAGAATAATTACCAAAACAGAATAGAAATACAAGCCGTTCAGAGGAGGCATGGTGTATACTTGGACTTGCTTATGCATGATGAAGGGTAGGTGTTATAAATCTAGTCAATTTTTAGTTGAAATAGTTCTCTATATGCTTTTTTCCTTTAATTTTTATTGTTGGTTGTTGAAAACATTACCTATTTCTTGACATATCATATTTCACACTTTGATTCAAGTGGATTATGAACTCACATTTTTACCCCGTAAACAGATTTCAGCATCACATCTGTTACACATCCACTGTTTTACATATTGCTATACTAGTGTCTGTTGTATTCTGTTGCCTTTCTTATCCTCTACTATCCCCCATCCCCTCCCCTCCCATCTTCTCTCTCTACCCCATATACTGTAATTCATTTCTCCCACTTGTTTTTTTCCCCTTTCCCTTCACATCCTCTTGTATGTAATTTTGTATAACCATGAGGGTCTCCTTTCATTTCCATGCAATTTCCCTTCTCTTTCCTTTTCCCTCCCACCTGTCACCCCTGTTAAATGTTAATCTTCTTCTCATGCTCTTCCTCCCAACTCTGTTCTTAGTTACTCTCCTTATATCAAAGAAAACTTTTGGCATTTTTTTTAGGAATTGGCTAGCTTCACTTAGCATAATCTGTTCTAATGCCATCCATTTCCCTGCAAATTCTATGATTTTATCATTTTTTTAATGCAGAGTAAAACACCATTGTGTATAAATGCCACATTTTTTTATCCATTTGTCTATTGAAGGGCATCTTGGTTGGTTCCACACTCTTGCTATTTTGAATTGTGCTGCTATGAACATCAATGTAGCAGTGTCCCTGTAGCATGCTCTTTTTAGGTCTTAGGGAATAGATCGAGATGGGGAATAGCTGGGTCAAATGGTGGTTGTATTCTCAGCTTTCCAAGAAATCTCACACTGCTTTCCAAATTGGCTGCACAAATTTGCAGTCCCACCAGCAATGTACAGGTGTACCCTTTACCCCACATTCTCGCCAGCACTTGTTGTTTGACTTCATAATGACTGCAATCTTACTGGAGTGAGATGGTATCTTAGGGAGGGTTTGTTTTGCATTTTTCTGACTGCTAGAGATGGTGAGCATTTTTTCATGTACATATTGATTGATTGTATGTCCTCCTCTGAGAAGTGACTGTTCAGGTCCTTGGCCTATTTGTTGATTGGGTTATTTGTTTTCTTATTGTTTAATTTTTTGAGTTCTTAGTATACTCTGGATATTAGGGCTGTATCTGAAGTGTGAAGAGTAAAGATTTGTTCCCAGGATGTAGGCTACCTATTTACCTCTCTTATTGTTTCTTTTGTAGAGAAAAATTTTTAATTTGTGTAAGTCCCATTTGTTGATTCTAGTCATTAACTCTTGTGCTATGGGTGTCCTATTGAGGAATTTGGAGCCCGACCCCACAGTATGTAGATCGTAGCCAACTTTTTCTTGTATCAGATGCCATCTCTCTGATTTGATATCAAGCTCCTTGATCCATTTTGAGTTAACTTTTGTGCATGGGAAGAGAAATGGATTCAGTTTCATTTTATTACATATGGATTTCCAGTTTTCCCAGCACCATTTGTTGAAGATGCTATCCTTCCTCCATTGCATGCTTTTAGCCCCTTTATCAAATATAAGATAGTTGTAGTTTTGTGGATTGGTTTCTGTGTTTACTATTCTGTACCATTTGTCAAGCCACCTGTTTGGTAACAGTACCATGCTGTTTTTGTTACTATTGCTTTGTAGTATAGTTTGAGGTCTGGAATTGCTATACCACCTTATTCACACTTCTTGCTTAGAGTTGTTTTTGCTATTCTAGGTCTTTTATTTTTCCATATGAATATCATACTTGCTTTATCTGTTTCTACAAGAAATTCCATTGGGATTTTGATTGGCATTGCATTTTATATATAGAGAACTTTTGGTAATATCGCCATTTTGATGATGTTAGTTCTGCCTATTCATGAACAGGGTATATTTTTCTGTCCTCTAAGTTCTTCTAATTCTCTCTTCAGGGTTCTGTACTTTTAATTGTATTAATCTTTCACCTCTATTTTTAGGTTGATTACCAATATTTTATTTTATTTTTTTTTTGAGGATATTGTTAATTGAGTGGTTGTCCTCATTTCCGTTTCAGAGGATTTGTCGTTGATATACAGGAATGCCTTTGATTTATGCTTGTTGATTTTATATCCTGCCACTTTGCTGAATTCATTTATTAGCTCTAATAGTTTCTTTGTATACCCTTTTGGGTCTCCTAAGTATAGAATCATGTCATTTGCAAATAGTGATAGTTTACGCTCTTCTTTTCCTATTTTTATGCCTTTAATTTCTCTAATCTCTCTAATTGTTCTGGCCAGTGTTTTGAGAAATATGTTGAACAGAAGTAGTGAGAGAGGGCATCCCTATCTTGTTGCAGATTTTAGAGGGAATGCCTTCAGTTTTTCTCCATTCAGAATGGTGCTAGCATGAGGCTTAGCATAGATTACTTTTACAATATTGAGGTATGTTCCTGTTATCCCTAGTTTTTCTAGAGTTTTTAACATAAAGGGATGCTGTACTTTGTCAAATGATTTTTCTGCATCTATCGAGATGATCATTTGGTTCTTATTTTTAAGTCTATTGATGTGGTGAATAACATTTATTGATTTCCATATATTGAACGAGCCTTGCATACCAGGAATGAATCCTACTTGATCATGGTGCATAATTTTTTTTTATATGTTTTTGTATCCGATTCGCCACAATTTTGTTGAGCATTTGTGCATTTTTCCTGAAATAGCTTGAAAAGTATTGGTATTAGTTCCTCTTTAAAGGTTTTGTAAAACTCTGCTCTATACCCATCCGGTCCTGGGCATTTCTTAGTTGGTAGTCTTTTGATGGTTTCTTCTATTTCCTCAATTGATATTGGTCTGTTTAGATTGTCTATATCCTCCTGACTCAACGTGGGCAGATCATATGACTTAACAAATTTATCGATGCCTTCACTATCTTCTATTTTATTGAAGAATAAGGATTCAAAATAATTTCTGTTTATCTTCTGTATTTCTGAAGTGTCTGTTGTGATACTGCCTGTTTCATCCCGTATGCTAGTAATTTGAGTTCTCTCTCTTCTTCTTTTTGTTACCATGGGTAAGGGTCTGTCGATTTTATTTATTTTTTCAAAGAACCATCTTTTAGTTTTGTCAGAGTTTTCAAGTGTTTCTTTTGTTTAGATTTCATTAATTTCAGCTCTGATTTTAATTATTTCTTGCCTTCTACTTCTTTTGCTGTTGTTTTCCTCTTCTTTTTCTAGGATTTTGAGATGAAGTATGAGATCATTTATTTGTTGTTTTTTTTTTCTTTTTTAAATGAATGAACTCCAATCAATGAATTTTGTTCATAGAACTGCTTTCAATGTGTCCCGTAGATTCCGATATGTTGTGTCTGTGTTTTCATTTATCTCTAAGAATTTTTTAATTTCCTCCTTAATTTCTTCTATAACCCATTGATCATTCAGTAACCTATTATTGATTCTCCAAGTGATGCATGATTTTTCCTTCTTTCTTATATCGTTGATTTTCAGTTTCATTCCATTATGATCAGATAAGATGCCTGGTATTATATGTACTCCTTTATATTGTCTAAGAGTTGCCCTGTGACATAATATATGATCTATTTTTGAGAAGTGTCCATGTGCTGCTGAGAAAAAAGTGTAACTGCTTGATTTTGGGTGGTATATTCTATATATGTCATAATTCGGTGTATTGAGTTCTATAGTTTCATTATTCAACTTTTGTTTTTAAGATCTGTCCAGTAGTGAGAGAGGTGTGTTGAAGTCTCCCATGATTATTGTATGGTGGTGTATTAGACTCTTGAACTTGAGAAGAATTTGTTTGATGAACATAGCTTCACCAATGTTTGCGGTATATATATTTATGATTGTTATGTCTTGTTGGTGTATGGTTCCCTTGAGCAGTATGTAGTGTCCCTCTTTATCCTTTTTGATTAAATTTCGCTTGAAATCTATTTTACTTGATATGAGTATGGACAGTCCTGCTTGTTTCCGAAGTCCATATGAGTGATATGATTTTTCCCAACCTTTCACCTTCAGTCTATGTATGTCTTTTCCTATCAAATGCGTCTCCTGTAGGCAGCATAAATGTTGGATCTTGTTTTGTGATCCATTCTACTAGACTGTGTCTCTTAATTGGTGAGTTTAAGCCATTAACATTTAGGGTTATTATTGAGATATCGGTTGTTCTACCAGCCATATTTGTTTATTTATGTTACTAAACATGTTTTGTTTTTCTCTTTGATTATTTTCACCCCTTTACTGTCCTATCTCCCACTGTTGATTTTCCTTGTTATTTTCCATTTCCTCTTTCTGTAATGTTTTGCCGAGGATGTTTTGAAGAGAGGGTTTTTAGCTGCAAATTCTTTTAACTCTTCTTCTGAAAGCTATCGACTATCATCCTAATCCTACTGACTTTTCCTATTCGAGTGGAAGTTCTCTTCTACATTCAATCATCCAAGGTACAAGATCCTATGCCATTGATTATCGAATTATCTGAGACATATGTGCAGAACATAATTCAAAGCTAAGTATCACTATCAAGAGCCCAATGCCCTTCTGGCTTCAAATCTTACCTAGATTTTTGTTTTCATTCTTATATTTCATGTCTATATTTTTTAAAAAATCAATGGTTCCCAATACCATTATTCATCCAGAAGAATGATTCCTAACCCAAATCAAACATGTTATTAACCCTAACCATACAGTCTTTCCACAATCTCACTTAACAGAAGAGCAGAGACAGTGTTTTCTTACAATACAGGAATGTAGGTGATCTTCCCCATGCTGAAAACCTCAAAGGTCCATGCAGAAGTGATCCCTGGAGAAGATGTAGGCAGCTATGAAGGACCTGAGAGAGCAAAAGTCATCTTCCATTGCAAACAACCTGGTGAGGATGAAGGGTTGTGTCTGAATCAGCCTCTCTGTTCTTAATGTAGAGAAAATGGACCAAACCAGGCCTGTGCGGACAGCTGTTTCCGGGTGTCTATGGTTGATACACCATTCTAACTTGTGAAAGTGTAACAGGAATTAGGGGCAGCCTCCATCTAGTGGGACCCTTGGAAGAAACTGTTAGGACAAAGTGGTTGCCAAGGCAGAGTCCTCATTCACTTTCTAAAGTAAGTGACCACACCTCTCTTCCTTGCTGATGGAACTCTCTGACCTTGGGATCCAGAAGCCAAGCACCCAGAGCCAGTCCCAGTCCCAGTCAAAGTTGGCTCACTTGATTGGAATTACCAAGGACAGAGTTAGACATTCTTGGTACCTACTTATGTGGTGATGTCCAAATGCCAGAAAAGCTATGAACACGGGTGTTTCCTGAGAAAGCAGGTAGTGGTTCATCACAGGCTCTTCACAACTTCAAAGAGTTGGCAAAGACACCAGATCTGAGACAGTACAGGCCATTTCGGGGGATCATAGTCTGCCCACCAGTCAGAGGAAATTCAGGATAATCAAAGACCAACTTGGGGGAAGGAGGTGCTTTGTGGGTGTGGGTGTGAGTTTGTGGTTTTGTCTCATGTTTTGAGAATAAGTAGGAAATGCGGTTTGTTTGATTTGTAGTGGACTGTTTCTAGAAAGTCGTTTGACAATGCGATGTTTTTATGTCTGTGTATCGCACTGTGTCTGTGGTTGTAGACATTAGAAAAGACAATTCTTCAATGGATGTGTCCTGTCTAGTAAATATCTTCCCAGCATTCATTCTGCCCAATTTATGAAAGGACTGCGGCTTGCCTTATGGATGGGCAACACCTAGTAACTTCCTAAGTTCCTGTTTTCTTCCTGAATTCTGGCCACTCTCCAGAATACACTCATGGATTTATATCCAATATATGTACCACCTCCAAACTCTGTGACATGGCCATGTACTGGATAGCTGAAGGCAATGGCAAGCATCTCAGAAAACTCAGATATCAGTGTGACTAGGAACGTCTCAGTGGAGAAACCCTGCTTTGGCCATTTGCTTAACTATGGTTATGTTGCCCTGAATGTCAGGAAGGTCTTTCCCTCAGGTCACCCCTTTGTGAAGCCTGAATAAAACAGTTTTCAAACGGAAATGAATGGGCATCACCTGTGGCTCTTTGTTTAATTACTTTAGAAAGGGGTGTTTTTGAATCAGCCACTTGGCCCTGTGTGAGTCTGTGGCTTAGATTCTCAGAACTTGATAGATCTAAAGAAAGATACCATGTGTGGATCCAAAACCAAAATGGCCAAAATAGAAGTCATTGTGGATGAAGTCTCTCGCCTTCTTCTATATGGTTCCTGAAACCCATCAAGTGAGAATAGAGATCCTTGGGGTCAAATGAGTTCTTCAAAGACCTGCGGAGTCTAGCCCATAGGTGCTTGAGTTTTCTCATGACTCCAATTCACACAAAGAATCTATACCCGACAGTAAGTAAGCCTCATATTGGAGAAGCAGAGCAGTATTAAGGGCAGGCATATTTGATCACTCTTGGTTAATTGGAAAGGTGTCCAGGCCCCACCCTGACTTTAGGCACATGAGGGGCAAGGCAGCATATTTTGGACACTGTCTTGGGTTGCGCCCCTCATGGAAACGTCCGGACAGAGGTTCTGATGAGTGTCTATATGGAAGACGATGAGTGCCACTTGGGAGTTTTTTCATTTTAATTGTGTTTTGTGGTGGTTGGAAAAGATGACTGGTTCCACCTGGGCTTGAATTCTGGTGTGATTCTCCTTAGAGACTGAGTTCTGGAACTGACCTCAGAGATGTATTGCCATGAATTGTTTTGGGATTTTAGGAGGCCACGCATGAGAGTCGCCCTTGGAAAATGAGATCTAGGCCCAGGGTGGCTTTCCACAGAGCACTGGGAATCTCAGGCAGGATACAACATGATTTTATGCTGAAACACTTGGTAGCCATAGTTGAGAATCAAAACACACATGGGCCTAACATTGTATACCTCAATGGGCCTGATTTCATGTGATCTTTTGGCCACTCTTTGGGAAGCCTTGCCTGTGAGAATTCTCCAGAGCTTTCATTGAAATGAGCTTCCACAACATTTAATGGTTCCTAAATGAATTTGAACCCACAGTGCCTGCAAATTCATCCTTGAAAGTGGCTAGATAAATATCATGACATTTCTGAAATTCCCATGACCAGGTTGCACTGGAGAACATCTGGATGTCCTGTTGCTGATCATAAGTACACCAGACTGTGCCTTGATTGACTGGGTTTCATCAAATGGTGTAGAACAGAGATGCCAGAAAGTTGGACCCTGCTGAGTAGTGGGCCTAGAACAGTGGTGGCAAGGCGTGTGAGAAAAAATCTGTGGTTGTGCCATGTGGATCTGCCTTTGGCTTCCAAAATGCTTGTTAGTGACATTGTGCAGCCAGCAGACCTTTATATGTAAATGTTTCTTGTTATATGGAGAGGTTTCTGAGAAATGTTCAGAATCAGGTGCTATGGTCAAGGGGGCAAGATATGTGGGATAGAAGCCTGGTTGGTGCATTATTTTGTAGACCTTGACACACCACACGTGACAGAACTCCCTCTAGCACTGTGTCCCAGATTAACTCCTTGTATTTCGTGAAGCAAACACCAAACTCCCAGTGCAGCAGCAAGAAACACCACGAAAAGTGGAGGATAACCAAATGGCTTCACAGTCCACATGGGGAGACACTTAGCCCCCAGACGAAACAGTTTACCTACAAAGACAAAATTCAGCACTGCTGCCTCATGTTCATTGGAAAATAAGAAACCATGTCTTCCAGGTCACATAGATGCAGACCCAGCTTTGAAGGTCTCACTACAAAGGAAGCTGAAGCTACTGACAATAACATATATTTCAAGTGCCCAACTTCAGAGGCAGTCTCTCAAGAAGTCTTTAGGCCAGCAGAGCTCCATGTTTGTGGAATGTTTACCTTGTCCCTTCCTTTTGGAAACTCCTCTACCACCCCCAAGTTTCTGAACTCCTGAGCGTATTCTATTCCAGATTTGTATTCACAGAATTTCTAACTCTTCTCCTCTAATTGTATCTTACTTGGTTCGAAGGTAATGTCATGGCATTGTTCTGGATGAGAGTGGGAAGATTTTTGTGTAGCACATATTTGCATACACATAGGATTCATTTTCCAATTTTCCATTTGGAATACTAAATCCCTGACACTAACCCATACCCTAGTAGAATCTGACAATTAATTGTAATATGATGGAGAATACTAATCAAACAGAATAGAAATACAAGCAGTTCAGAGGAGGCATGGTGAATAGTTGGACTTGCATTTTGCATTATATCGGGTAGGAGTTATAAATCGAGTTAATTTTTTGTTGAAATAATTCTCCATGTGCTTTTAAAGTTAAAAAAAATATATGTGAATTCCTGTCTCCCTTTCTCTGTAGCCTATTCAGCACATGTATTTTTATATGCACATATAGAATCCTACCTGGTGTCACACGTACATTCTTGTGAGGTGGCCGACTTGGCAGATACAAATTGTGAGAAGAGATCACTTCTCCTAAACATGTTGAAACTGAAAATTCAACCAAGGGATGATCTTCGTAGTATAACAATATTATACATTAATCCATATTAAGTAAAATGAATATTTTTTGATCTGTGGATGATATATATTTCATGATGAATTTTGATTGGCATATATATTGCTACTATTTAATGTATTAGTGTGTGTGTATATATATATATGTGTGTGTGTGTGTGTGTGTATATATATATATATATATATATATATATATATATATACACTCTCCAGATTTTTCAAAATCAGAAATATATATGTCTCATTTACACTCCCTAAATTCATTCATGTTCATATATGCAAATTTATAATCAACTTTTCACAAGATTATTCCCAGAAATAGTCATTCACCTGAAATACATATTTGTTTCTTAGTTAACTTAAATGGTGCATACAAATCCTAATATTTCCACAGTCACTGACCTAGTTTAACATCAATGCAAGTAGACACCTATGGCACATGTTGTGCATTTTGACGTTCATTTTCATTCAAAACTGGTACATTAATATTTCTTCAGTTTATGCATATCATAGTATATATATTTCATCCACAATTTCATTAATTTTTATGCATTTTTTTCACTTTCAATCACTTCCTGCTTCAGAACACATGTATTCCTCCAGGGTTCTTGACATGTCTTTTCATGAGACTTCTTTCCAAACATATTATTTTCGATTTCCATAATCACTTTTGAAGCAAAACTCATGCACTCCTCATGATTAACCATAACCCTAATATTACCATTAGATATATAACTGGTTGGAATGAATGATTGTATATCAATATAAGAGTTTGAGTATATTTTCAGATATCAATTCAATCCATTATTTAAAGTTGGAACCAGTTATATTATTTATTCACAGTATGGTCTATTCAGGAATTATCTCTATATACATAGACACTGGGTACACCTATTTGTACCCCCAAAATACTTTACATGCTTTCCAATTATTGATCCCAGAAATGGTGGAAGAAATACTCATGTCAGCTGATCTACATATACATTTTATCACAGTAATATTCTGGACACAAAAAGCAAAGTTCACTCTTATGATTGTACCAATGCCTTCAAGGAAAGTAAGCATGGATAATTAAATACATCCGTGTCCAGTTTGCCTAATGAGCTCAAATGTCAATCCTATTGGTGACTACATATTTTTTTCTTCCTAAGATTATGTACTCAACCTCAAGCCTGATGAAAATGTCTAATCCTATCACTCACTTTATACATTTCCTGATTTTCTAAAGTCTCTATTGATATCTGCTTTCCTACATATTTTCCCCAGTTCATCATTGTCATTGACTCTTCATATGTGCTGACATTTACATTCACTGTCTATGCAAAACCCTATTGCTAAAGAACTTTTAGTCCAAATCCTATACTCACTCTTCTTTCTATACATACCAAATATCTTTCTTATCCTACCGACTATCTCTTTTTGACTGGATGTTCTCTTAGACATTCAATCATCCAAGGTACAAGGTCCTATGCCATTCTATATTGATTTATCTGAGACATCTGTGCAGAATGTATTTCAAATCTAAGTATCGCAGTCAAGGACCCAATGCCCTTCGTGGCTTCAAATCTTACCTAGATTTCTGCTTTCATACTTATGTTTCACATGTATATTCTTATAAATATCGCAGGTTCACACTACCATTATTCATTCTGCAGAATGTTTCCTACCCCAAATTGAACATGTTATTAACCCAAACCATACACTGTTTCCTCAATCTAACTTTACAGAGGAGCAGGAAGAGGGTTGGTCTTAAGATACTGGAATGTAGGGGATCTTCCACCAGCTGAGAACCTCAAAGATCCAGGCAGAATGATCCCTTGAGGAGATGTAGGCAGCTATGAAGGACCTGAGAGAGCAAAAGTCATCTTCCATGGCAAACATCCTGTTCAGAATGAAGGGATGTGTCTGAACCAGCCTCTATTTTCTTAATGTAGAGAAGATGGACAAAACCAGGCATGTTTGGAGAGATCTTTTTGGGTGCCTGTGGTTGATATACCATTCTAACTTGTGAATGTGTCACAGGAATTAGGGGCAGCCTCCATGTCATGGGACCCTTGAAAGCAACTGTTAGGACAAAGTGGTTGCCAAAGCAGTGACTTCATTCAGTTCCTGAAGGAAATGACATACCTCACTTTTTTGGTGATGAAACTCTCTCAACTTGGGATCCAGGAAGCCAGGCACCCAGAGCCAGTCCCTGTCCCAGTTCCAATGGGCTCACTTCTTTTATCCTTTCAAGGACAGAGTCAGTCTTTCTTGGTACCTACTGCTGTGAGGATTGCCAAATGCCAGGAGAGCTCTGAAGAGGGGCCTTTCCTGAGAAACCAGGTTGCAGCTCACCGCTGGCTCCTAACAACTTCACAGGTTGGCCAAGGAGACCAGATCTGAGAGAGGACATGCCATTTCGGGGGAACATAATATGGCTCACCAGTCAGAGGACACTCCGGATACTCACAGACCTGCCTGTGGAAGGAGTTGCCTTTATGGGTGTGGGTGTGAGTTTGTGGTTTTTGTCTCATGTTCTGAGAATAGGGAGGAAAGGCGGATTGTTTGGTTTAGAGTGGAGTGCTTCTAGAAAGTCATTTGACAAGGCGAGGGTTTCTATCTGTGTATCCCACTGTGTCCGTGGTTGTAGATATTTGAAAAGAAAATGCATCAATGGATCTGTCCTGTCTAGTAGAAAGCTTCCCAGCATTCATCCTGCCCAATTGATGAATGGACTGCAGCTTGTCTTATCAATGGGCATCACCTACTAACTTCCTAGGCTCCAGTTTTCTTCCTGAATTATGGCCACTCTCCAAAAATAGGCTCATGGTTTTGTGTCCAAGATATGTACCACCCTTAGGCTTTGTTACATGGCCATGTACTGGATAGCTAAAGGCAATGGGAGCATCTCAAAAAACTCAGATATCAGTGAGACCAGGAAAGTCTCAGTGAAGAAACCCTGCTTTGGGCCATTTGCTTACCTGTTGTTCTGTTGCCCTGAATGTCAGGAAGGTTTTTGCCTCAGGCCACCCCTTTGTGAAGCCTGAAGAAAACAGTTTTCAAATGGAAATGAATGGGCATCACCTGTGGTTCTTTGCTTAATTGCTTGAAAAAGGATGTGTCTGAATCATCCCCTTGGCCCTGTGTGAGGCTGTGGTTTAGATTCTCAGAGCCTGATGGATCTACGGAAACATCCCATGTGTGAATAGAAAACCAAAATCGCCAAAAGAGCAGTCAATGTGGATGAAGTATCTTGCCTTCCTCTGTAAGTCCTGACCTCTATCAAGTGAGAATAGATATCCTTTGGGTCAAATGAGTTGTTCAAATCCCTGAAGAGGCTAGGGAATAAGTGCTTGGATTTTCTCAGGACTCTATACCCGACAGTCAGTAAAAGTCAAAATGGAGAAGCAGAGCAGTATTAAGGTCAGGCCTATTTGATCACTCCTGGTTCACATGAAGAATGTCCAGGCCACCCTGAATTTAGGCAAATGAGGGGCAAGGGTGCATATTTTGGACACTGTCTTGGGATGCACCCCTCATGGAAACCTGCAGCAAGAGGTTATGATGAGTGTCTCTATGGCTGAAGATGAGGGTTATGTGGGAGTGTTTTGGTTTCAATTGTCGTCATTTGCGTGGCGGTTGGAATAGATGGCTGGGTCCACCTTGGCTTGAACTCTGCTATAATTTCACTTAGAGACTGAGTTCTGGAACTGACCTCAGAGAAGTATTGCCGTGAATTGTGTTGGGATTTTTCGAGGCCACTAATGACTGTCGCCCTTGGAAACTGAGATCTAGGCCCAGGATGGCTCTTCACAGATCACTGGGAATCTCAGCCAGGATATAATATGATTTTATTCTGAAAGACTTGGCAGTCAGAGTAGAGAGTCAAAACACACATGGACCTTACATTGTAGACCTCAGTGGTCCTGGCTTCATGTGAACTTTTGGCCACACTTTGGGAAGAATTGCCTGTGAGAGTTCTCCAGAGCTTTCATTGAAATGAGCTTACTCACCATTTAATGGTGCCTAAATGAATTGAAACACACAGTGCCGCCAACTTCATCCTTGAAAAGTGGCTAGATAGATACCATGAAATTTTTGAATTTCCCATGACCAGGTGGCACTGGAGAACCTTTTGATATCCTGTTGCTGATCATGAGTGTACCAGACAGTGCTGTGATTGACTGGGTTTCATGAAAATGGTATAGAACACAAATGCCAGGAAGTTGGAGCCAACTGAAGAGTGGGCCTGGAGTGGAGGTGTGCAGGTGTGTAATAAAACATTTCTGGTGGGGCCATGTGGATCTGCCATTGGCTTCCAAAAGGCTTGTGACTGACATGGTTCATCCAGCAGAAACTTATATGTCTGAAACCTCTCCATATAAAGGCATTTTTTTATTTGGACATTCTCAGGGCAATGTTCAGAATCAGGTTGCTATTGTCAAGGGGGCAATCTATGTGGGATTGAATTCTGGTTGGTGCATTCTCCTGCAGACCCTGACCCATCACACATGACAGAATTCCCTCCAGCACTGGGTCCCAGTTGAACTCCTTGTATTTCGTGAAGCAAATACTAAACTCCCAGTTCAGCAGCAAGAAACACCATGAAAGTGGAGGATGACCAAATGGCTTCACAGTCCACAAGGGGAGACACTTAGCCCACAGTGGCCACAGTTTACCTACAAAGAGTGAATTCTGCACTGCTGCCTCATGTCCTTTGGAAAATAAGAAACCATGTGCTCCAGGTCACATAGATGCAGACACAGCTTTGATGCTCTCACTAGAAAGGAAGCTACAGCTCCTGAGAACAACATATATTTCAAGTACCCTACCTCAGAGGCAGTTTCACAAGATGTCTTTAGGCCGGCAATGCTCCATGTTTGTTGAGTGTTTACCTGTTAGACTAGGATGCAAGAAAAGACCAATGACTCCAATTAAAATCAAATTAAAGCAAGCTTATTATTTCCACTGGTCTGGCTGCGTCTCCCATGTAAAATGGCGGGAACAAGACAGCAACCCCACCTTTCCCACAGCCCAGCTTTATAGCCCAGTAAGTTACAGAAGACGGGGATTAAAGATAACAGATCTCTGACAAGCATCACACTAATGGTAGTTTACATTTTCTTTTTCAGGACCCAATATCAGAATTTATGAGGACCATTAGAGCCTCAGAGAGGGTCATTTTCTGGCCAGGGAAGGCCAATATTTATGAGGTGTCACTAAAGTTTCAGAGAGGGCTGCTATCTGGTCAGAGAGCCAGGCATGGGTGAGTTCAAGGCACTGGCAGGCATTCCAAGCAAGTTCAGAATGTGCAGTAATTTATAGTTAAGCCAAAATTATTTTTTCATGGCTTTGTGGCAAGATGGCTCCCAATTTTAATAAGAGATCAGGATGGGTCTATCATTCCCCCCTTTTCTAATGTGTCCCTTTCAATTCTTTGATAGGGTAGGGGAAGAGCACTGAGGGAATTTTAATCCCTCAAATAACAGGCTCCAAATTTTTAGAACTCACCCAAAACAGGATTCCTGATTTTACCTGACTTAATTAACTAGTTATATTTATAGTCTATTTATTTTTATGCTTCATTATTGTAAGAAAAGAGGCATCAGACATTTTTGCTTCTTCTTAGCTGAGAGAGGGTGACGTGAGGTGGCACTGCGTGAGGGTCATGAGTTGCTTTTTAGAAGTCAATTGAGGGACATGAGTTGCCTTTTAGAAGTCAGTTCTGTTTGAAGTCTGGTTGGGGAAGAACAGGTTTTAAAGTCATCTGGGGATGGGTTTTTCTATGAGAGAAACAAAAACCATGAGTACTGAATAAATGTTGCAGCAGCTGGAACATGTCATTGTATAGAAGTTCCCTCATCAGTATTTAATATCCCCAGATATCAGGAATGTCAACTTAATATTTTACTTTTAGTCTTACATTTTAATAATTTAATGTCATCTGATCTTGCATTATCCTTTTACTAGTATAACCTCTGTGTGTAATAGAGAAACCTTTAATTCTGTTACTCAGGGCTGGATAATCATACTATCAAACACCATGCCTACCTGTGTAGGTTAGGAATATCTGTAGGCTTTAAACTAAAAACTTCTGCCTCTGGCAGCTACTCTTGATAGTCTCTTTTTATACATATCAGGCATTCCTCTCTGAGAATCCTTGTTTGTAGCCTCCACTCTTACTTATTTTGGGAGGCTAAATAAAGTGCATACATTAAAATATTATTTATTATTATTATTATTATTATTATTATTATTATTATTATTATTTAAAATGCCCAGGAATGGCTGTATTTTGGTTTTAACTGTCTTTCCTAAGTGTTTAAGAGGAAGAAGTCAAACTGACTTTTGTTTCTATCTATTGTCAACAGTCAGCTAAGCTATTATGGGAGTCATTCCTGGGGAAACTTGAGAGCAGCTTCTCAGTTCTGCTAGTGCTATTTGCGCTAGGTGGGTCAGGTCTTGCTTGACCATGTGGCTTCCCTTGGAAGCATCAGGGATGTCTCCCCTCTCTGATGACTCTCCTCTTTGTAATAAATGCACTGATTGGATTTCTGTTCTCCAATGTTCTCATTAATCTCCCTGATACGGAGGTTATGTGGCTCAGAGTTGCAAAGCTCTTTAGAGAAGTCCCCTGTTCCCTGGATTCAGACTGACTCAGAGGGCAAGAGCCAAATATTGGTTTTCTTGGCCCTTTCCATTTAACTTTAATTTTAAATCCTAATCTTAAACATCCAGCAAATAAATTTTAACAGCCTTATATTATATTAAGAGTACTGGGCTTTAATGTCTATAACTTTATAATTACTTATCTTTTCATTAATTGTGATCTCTATTATTCTGTCTGTCGGAAGGTGATAACTTATTATCTTGAATAAACCCATGTTGTGTTCTGAAAGCAACACTTTTGTAAAACACTAACAGGGAATTCTTAGATCACTTATAAGAAAATTTCAAAAACAATATTAACAAGAGTAAATATACTTAGTTCATGTAATAGCTACCCTGAATTTTTTGTCTGAGTTATACATCATATCCCCTGTTTGAGATCATAGTAATCTTGACAGAAAAGAAAACAACTTTTGAACATAACTATAAATGAAATAAAATCTGACCTACAGCTTTCGTAGTTATTCTCACATGTAGTAAGATGGGACACAGAGCCTTATCTCAGGTAAGGCAGGGCTCTTTAAAAATCTTAAGTGTTTTAGTTCTAAAGATGATCTTTGTTTTTTTAAATATCATTTTACAAAGTTTACATAAATTGTTTGAGGTCACATGAACATTAGCTAACATCGTATTATATCACATTTAAAACATGAATTAAAGAAAGGCTGAATGTTCTTAACATTTACATAGATTAGGCTCTCATTAACTCAAAAATATATTTAAATTGTTCCCAATGTAAAAAGTAACATAAAACTTTACATACCTTATTAATAACAGGTAAATGAATGTCCAATATATATTTTACCATAAAACTTCAGAACAACAGCTTGATATAATGCTCTATTAAGTTTCTACCTTACAGATTTGTATACCTGTAAGATATGAGCACTTTAACAGCATCACAATTACATTGATGTTTCTACATTAACCCAGGTTAGCTTTTAAAGAAATGGCAGTACAGTGCTCTAAAATAACAGTTCTTATTTAATCAGTTGTTTAATTTTTATGGTTGCTAGCTCTAGAAAAAATAAAATTTAATAAACACAATGTTATGGGTAAACTTATGCTTTAAGAAATTTTTATCTCTTTAACACATGACTGATTTTTACAATCTTATACAGACTTTAGTACAAACTTATACAGACCTTAGTAAATCAATCAGATATCTAACAAAAGTACTCATGAATGAGTAATCCCATATCATATTTAACTTACTTATTTATGAAAATATTAGACAAATGTTTTGAAGAGTGTGAACCATATTTAATTAAAGAAAAGTCCTAGAACCAACTCATATTAGATATTTTATAAGCATTAATATTTTATTAGATTCTTGAATACCTAGGGAAACTTTATATTTAAATTTAAAGACATTTATTTTTATCTCTTTATCCAATTTCAATTGAACCATTTAAATCACGTGAATTAATGATCTTTGGATCCACTTTTTAAAATTTGTTTATATGAGTGCTCCTAATATATGTTAATTTGTGTTTTATATGTATGATATACGGACATATGTATATATAGACACACAACACAAAACAAAAGTGTGCACACATAATAATAGTAAAGGCCTTTAGCTTTTCGCAGGTGAAATCTCCATTGCAATGTTTCAAAAACTCCACAGTTGGTCAAAGATAGATCTGATCAGAAAAACATTAACCTAGGTCTGTAGGATCAAAATCATGAGCTCAAAAAAAAAAATGAAGAATCTAAGGAAAAAAATAAGAGTCCTAGAAAAAATGACTGGATTGTAATTAGTAAATACCATATAATTTACCCTTTTTTTCCCCTTAGGCCTCAGATCAGTCTCCTACTGAGCTTGCAGGCTTCTTTCATTTGAATTTTAATCTAAGTCCTGGATGAGGTCTGGAAGGAGCAAGAAAAAACTGCTATTCTGAGCAGACACCTCAGGCCTAAGCATTTTAACCAAAATTTTAAGGTTCGGATGTTGAAAATTATGATATAAGTTTAAGATACAATTCACAAAAATTAATTTACATCTTGTTTTGTCAACAGATACCATAATATGATTTACTATCCTTTTTCAAATTAATGCACTTGTACACACAGTGATATTTTCCAAGGCTACCCAATTCAAAATTGGAAAAAAAAAGACTGAATGATTGGGAAGTTACTTTCCAACTTGGAAGTAGAGTTCTCTAGTTTTCCATCCAAAGTATTTTTGTTCTCTGGCATGAATTATCTGAAATCATAAACTAAACAATTACCTAAACCCGACTTTTAACTGCAATATTGTGCAATGCTTCAAAAACCCATTCAGATACCAGATTGTTACAATAAAACATCATCATTTAGACACACATTCAGCTAAGATCATTCCCAAGAAACAGTTTATAATATCAACACATTATTGCACATGTCTTAAAGGGCCAGAAACAAAAACACAAGACAGACAGAAAGGAGCTCCGACTATGGCTGACAGAAGCCTTTAAAACAGAGCAGATAAGAGAAAAATCTCCTACACCAGTGGCACCATAGATGTCCCCACAAGGGAACCAGATATTTTCACAGAGCGGCAACCTGAAATGTAAAATCAAGGGTCTCCATGGTGACTTTACTGCATTTAGTGTCCCCTTTTTCTTTTTTCTCTTTTTTAACAAGACAGAGGTGGCATAATCCTTACAGTGCAGGGAAGGAAAAAGGGAATTCCCTGAAGCAACAGGGTTTTTGCAGCTGCTGCGAGTCCTTCACTCCCTCCTTTTACTTACAGGATTAGCTTCTCTGGTTCAGTTCCACCGCAAGCACACTCCATCTCATAACATTTCAGTAGTCAGCTCTCAAAAAGTTCTGGGTCTTTTGGGGGGTGGTGTATCAAAATTTGTAACTTAAAGTTCGGTTCCTAACCTTGAAGCCAATTAATGCCAATTTAAAAATGAGGACAGGGTTTTGAGAAAAAGAAAAAGGGAGGTTTATTGCTTTGCGAACAAAGGAGAAACACAGGGGACTCTTCCCAAAGTTTGTGACTCTCCTTATCTGGAGGGACAAGGGGTTTTAAAGTAGTTTCACTTGTTAACCTGGGAGATACTCAGTTCTTAGATCCCCAGAGGGCATTGCCCTCTGCAGTGGGTGTGCCCCAGACAGCCAGCTAGGGGCTTCTCTCATCCTGCTTAACAAAGGGGGGTAAAGTTCATCATAGTTCCTTAAAACACAGTCCAAATGGGTGTCAGGCTTACTTGCTTTATTACCCATTTCCACTTCCAACATCCTTAAGTTTTTACCACAGAAATCACACAACAAAATGCACAAAAATGAACAAACAAAAAAAAGTATAGAACACAGAACAAAACACACACACAAAAAAAAATAGAAACCCGGCACCAAAACAAAAAACAGCGGAGCAATGCAACGTCTTGCTAAAGCTCCTGGGTAGGAGCGAGTGCATGCCTGTTGGCACCTCTCTACTCTTCCAGAGCAATTCCCCTCAGAACAGAACAGAGGAGAGAATGATTCTCATTACTGTCCTGGAGAGGAGTATATATGAGCCTCCCCAGGCCACCTCTCTGTGATCAGAAGAGATCGCCCTTAACCGTATATTAGATGTTATAAAGGCGCCACTTACCGATGGAGACCTCATCCACCAGGTGCTTCCTAATAGTTTTAGTGCGGTGGTTCACTGCGGTGCTCCAAGGACCAAAGGCTCACTCCAAGGCCTTGGAACGTGGCTTTCCAGCCTGGAACCCTAGAGGGAAGGCCAGCTTCAGAATTTCCAGCAGTCTGGTCTTGTGATCTTTTGGGGCAGGGTCATCTCGCTGGAGAACTCCAAAATGTTAGACCATGATAAATAAAAGACCACAGACTGAAATTAAGATCAAATTAATGCAAGCTTATTATTTCAACCGCCTGGCCTGTCTCCCTCCCAAAACTGCGGGAAAAAAACAGCAAACCCACCTTTCTTACAGCACAGCTGTATAGTCCAGGAATTTACACACAAGGGGTGTTACAGATAACAGAACTTTGACGAGCATCACACTATTGGTAGTTAACATTTTTTTTTTTCTTGCTGGCCCCAACATCAGAAATTATGAGGACCATTAGAGCCTCAGAGTGGGGCGTTTTCTGGCCAGGGAAGTGCAATAATTATGAGGTGTCAGTAAAGTTTCAGAGAGGACTGCTATCTGGTCAGAGAGCCAGGTATGGGTGAGTTCAAGTCATGGGCAGGCATTCCAAGCACGTTCAGAATTTTGAGTAATTTATAGTAAAGCCAAAATTATCTTTTCATGGATTTATGGCAAGATGGCTCCCAAATTTAGTAAAATATAAGTTTGGATATATCAACCCTGTTCCTTACTTTTGTAAAGCCTTTACAACCAAAAGGTTGTTAACTCCTGAGCATTTTCCGTTCCAGATATGTATTCACTGCTTTTCTAACTCTTCTCCTCTAATTGTGTCTTGCCAAGGTAATGTCAAGGCATTGTCTGGATGAAACTGGGAATATTTTTGTTTAGCATATATTTGCATACACATTGGATTCATTATCAAATTTTCCATTCTAAATACTGAATCTCTGACACTAACCCATACCCTACTAGACTCTGACTACTAATCCTAATATGATGAAGAAAAATAACCCAAACAGAATAGAAATACAAGCAGTTCAGAGGAGGCATGGTGTATAGTTGGATTAGCTGTTTGCATGATTAAGGGTTGGTGTTATAAATCTAATCGATTTTAATTGAAATACTTCTCCATGTGTTTTAAAGTTAACAAATATGTGAATTCCTGTCTCCCTTTATCTGTTACCTATTCAGAACATGTATTTCTAAATGCACATACAGAATCCTTCCTGGTATCACACGTACATTCTTGTGAGGTGGCTGACTTGGCAGACACAAATTGTGAGAAGAGATCACTCTTCTGAAACACTGTTGGAAATGAAAATTCAACCTCTGGGTGAGCTTCCTATTAGAACAACATTATACATAAATCCATGTTCAGTAAAATAAATATTTTTGGATCTGTGCATGATATGTAACTCACGACGAATTTCGATTGGCATATATATTGCTACTTTTTAATGTCTGTGTTTGTGTATGTGTGTGTGTGTTTATATATATATATATATATATATATATATATATATATATATATATATATATAATATTTAGAATATAAAATATATGTTTCTTATAATACACTCCCTAATTCATTAATATACATGTATGTGGTTTTATAATAAACTTTTCAAAATATTATTCTTTTAAATATTCATCCACCTGAAATACATAATTGTTTCCTAGTACTGGAAACTAAATTCAGTGAATGGTGCATACAAATCCTAATATTTCTACAGTAATTGACCCAGTTTAACATCAATGTAAGTAGATTCCTATGGGACATGTTGTGTATTTTGACGTTCAGTTTTTTACCACACTGGTACGTTACTATTTCTTCAGTTTATGCGCATTATTAGATATATATTTCATCCACAATTCGCAAAATTATAGGCATTTGTTTCACTTTAAATCACTTCCTGCTTCAAAACACATGCATTCCTCCATGTTTCTTGACTGGTCTTTTCATGAGCCTTCTTTCCAACACATTATTTTCGATTTCCATAATCACATTGAAGAAAAACTCACACACCCTTCATAATACAATATAACTCTAATATTACCATTAGATATATAACTGGTTGGAATGAATGATTGTATATCAATATAAGATTCTTTATATATTTTCAGATATGAATTCAATCTATTATTTAAAGTAGAACCAGTTATATTATTTATTCACCGTATGGTCTATTCATGAATTATGTCTACATTCATAGACACAGGGTACACCTCTTTGTAAACCCAATACTAATTTACATGTCTTCAAAATATTGCTCCCAGAAATGGTGGAAGAAATACTCATGTCACCTGATCTACATATACATTTTATCACAGTAATATTCTGGACACAAAATGCAAAATTCACACTTATGAATGAACCAAAGCCTAAAAGGAAAGTGAACATGGATTACTAAAAACATCCATGTTCAGGTTGCCTAATGCTTGAGTGTGTGGTTTGCGAGCAATTGGGTGAGGGAGTATATTGTTTGGCAGTTGGGGACAGCACAGTCTGGGAACAAGATTAGCCAACAGTTCTCAAGATTTCAACAGAGTTTTGTTAAGCATACAGAAAAACAGCAAGTGACAAGTACCTATTTTATTAAACCTTCAATATAAGTATGAAAACAGATCTTGGTAAGATTTAAAGCCCAGAAGGGCATTGGGCCCTTGATTGGGATACTTAGCGTTGAATTACATTCTGCACAGATGTCTGAGACAAATCGATGTACAATGGCATAGGACCTTGTACCTTGCATGATTGAATGTATAAGAGAACATCCCATCAAAAAGGGATAGTCGGTAGGATTAGGAAGATAGTCGGTATGTTTAGGAAGAAGAGAGAGTATAGGATTTGGAACAAAAGTTCTTTAGCAATGGGGTTTCAGTTAGAGAGTAAATGTAAATGTCAGCACATGTGAAGAGTCAGTCACAATGATGAACTGGGGAAAATATGTAGGTTAGCAGATACCAATAGAGACATTAGGAAATCAGGCAAAGTATAAAGTGAGTGATAGGATTAGACATTTTCATCAATCTTGAGGTTGAATATATAATCTTAGGAAGCAACAAACATGTTGTCACCAATAGGTTTGACATTTGAGAGCATTAGGCAACATGGACATGAATGTTTTTAGTAATCCATGTTCATTTTCCATTTCGGCTTTGGTACAATCATAAGTGTGACCTTTGAATTTTGTGTCCAGAATAGTACTGTGATAAAATGTATATGTAGATCAGGTAACATGAGATTTTTTTCCACCACATAGGATCAATATTTTGAAGACATATAAATTAGTACTGGGGGGACAAAAAATTTTATCATCTGTCTATGAAAATAGAGATAATGCATGAATAGATCATACTGTGAATAAATAATATAACTGTTTCCAATTTAAACAATGGATTGAATTCGTATCTGAAAATATATAAGAAATCTTATATTGATATACACTCATTAATTCCAACCAGTTATACATCTAATGGTAATATTAGGGTTATGGTATATCATGAAGGATGTGTGAGTTTTGATTCAAAAGTGATTATCGTAATCGAAAATAATGTTTTTGGAAAGAAGTCTCGTGAAAAGACCAATCAAGAAACATGTAGGTATACATGTTTTCTTAAGCAGAAAATGATTTAAAATGAAACAAATGCCTATTAATTTGTTAATTGTGGATGAAATATATATTCCATGATGTGCATAAACTGAAGAAATAGCAATGTACCAGTGTTGAATGAAAATGAACGTCTAAATTCAAAACATGTCCCATAGGAATCTACTTGCATTGATGTTAAACTGGGTCAGTTACTGTAGAAATATTAGGATTTGTAAGCACCATTCACTGAAGTTAGTTGTCAGTACTAGGAAATAAATATGTATTTCAGGTGGATGAATATTTCTGAGAATAATCTTGTGAAAATTTGATTATAAATCCACAAACATGAATATGAATGAATTAAGGGAGTGTATAATAAGACACATATATTTCAAGTTTTGACAAGTATGGAGAATATATATATATATATATATATATATATATATATATATATATATATATATATATATACATACACACACACACACAGAGAGAGAGAGAGAGAGAGAGAGAGAGAGAGAGAGACATTAAAAAGAGAAATATATATGCCAATCGAAATTCACCACAGAATATATATTATCCACAGATCCAAAAATATTCATTTTACTGATCATGGATTTACATATAGTGTTAATCAACTAGGAAGCTAACCCATAGGTTGAATTTTCAGTTCCAACAGCGTTTAGGAGCAGTGATCTCTTCTCACAATTTGTATCTGGCAAGTCATCTACCTCACAAGTTTGTATGTTTCAAACCAGGAAGGATTCTATATGTGCATATAAATATACATGTGCTGAATAAGCTACAGAGAAACGGAGACAGAAATTCACATATTTGTTAACTTTAAAACACATGGAGAACTATTCCAACAAAAAATTGACAGATATATAACTCCTACCCTATATAATGCAAAAGGAAAGTCCAAATATACACCATGCGTCCTCTGATCTTATTGTATTCCTATTCTGTTTGGGTTATTTTTCTCCATCATATTTGGATTAGTAGTCAGAGTCTAGTAGGGTATGTGTTAGTGTCAGACTTTCAGTATTTCGAATGGAAAATTAGATAAGGAATCCAATGTGTATGCAAATATGTGCTACACAAAAATCTTCCCACTCTCATTCAGAACAATGACTTGACATTACCTGTGTGGGTAAACACTCCACAAACATGGAGCTCTGTTGGCCTAGAGACTTCTTGAGAAACTGCCTCCGAGTTTGGGCACTTGAAATATATGTTATTGTTAGGAGCTTTAGATTCCTTTCTAGTGAGACCATCAAAGCTGGGTCTGCATCTATGTGACCTGGACGACATGGTTTCTTTTTTTACATTGAACATGAGGCAGCATTGCTGAATTCTCTCTTTGTAGGTAAATTGGTGCCACTGAGGCTAAGTTTCTTCCCGTGTGGACTGTGAAGCCATTTGGAATACCTCCACTTTTCATGGTTTTTATTGCTGCTGCACTGGGACTTTGGTATTCGCTTCACGAAATACAACAAGTTCAACTGGGAGACAGTGAATGAGGGAGTTCTGTCATGTGTGGTGGGTCAGGATCTGCAGGAGAAAGCACCAACCAGGCTTCTATCCCACAGAGTTTGCCCCCTTGTCCATAGCAACCTGATTCTGAAAATTGCCCTGAAATCTCTCCAAATAACAAGATACCTTTACATATAAGGGTCTGCTGGCTGCACCATGTCAGTCCCAAGCCCTTTGGAAGCCAATGGCACATCCACAAGGACCCACCACAAATGTTTTATCACACAGTTGCACACCACTGCAATTGGCCCACTACTCAGCAGGCTCCAACTTACTGGCATCTCTGTTCTACACCATTTAAATGAAACCCAATCAATCAATGCACTGTCTGGAACACTCATGATCAGCAACAGGACATCCAAAGGTTCTCAAGTGCCACCCGATCATGGGAATTTAAAACATTTCATGGTATATATCTTCCCCTTTTTTCAAGGATGAAGTTGGAGGCACTGTGGGTTTCAATTTATTCAAGAACCATTAAGTGTTGAGGAAGCTCATTTCAATGAAAGCTCTGGAGAACTCTCACAGGCAAGGCATCCCAAAGAGTGGCAAAAATGTCACATGAAGTCAGGCCCATTGAGTTCTACAATGTAAGGTCCATATGTGTTTTGACTCTCAAATATTGCTGCCAAGTTTTTCAGAATAAAATCATATGATATCCTGGCTGAGATTCCCAGTGCTCTCTAGAAAGCCACCCTGGGCCTAGATCTCAGTTTTCAGGGGTGACTCTCATGTATGGCCTCCTAAAATCCCAACAAAATTCATGACAATGCTTCTCTCAGTTCAGTACCAGAACTCATTTTCTAAGGGGAATCACTCCAGAGTTCAACCCCAGATGGACACAGTCATCTCATTCAACTGCCACGCAAATGACCACAATTAAAACCAAAACACTTCTTCATGGCCCTCATATTCTTACACATAGATACTCATCATAACCTATGGCTGGAGTTTTCCATCAGGGGTGCAGCCCAAGACAGTGACCAAAATAAGCTCCCTTGGACCTCATTTGGTTAAAGTCAGGGTGGGCTGGATACCCTTCCTGTGAACCAGGAGTGGTCAAATAGGCCTGCCTTTAATACTGCTCTCCTTCTCCAATTTGAGGCCTAATGACTGTCATTTATATATTCTTTATTTGATTAGGTGTCATGAGAAAACCCAAGCACCTATGGGCTAGACTCTGCAGGGCTTTGAAGAGCTCATCTGAAATAAAGGATCCCTATTCTCTCTTGATGGAGATCAGTAACCTAACAGAGGAAGGCAAGAGACTTCATCCACAATGACTGAACTTTTTGCCATTTTGGTTTTGGATGCACACATGCGATCATTCTTTGGATCCATCAGGTGCTGAGAATCTAAGCCACGGCCTCACACAGGGCCAAAAAGCTGATTTAGACAAGTCCCTTTCCAAAGCAATTAAGCAAAGAACCACAGGTGATGCCTATTTAATTCCATTTCAAAACTGTTTTCTTCAGGCTTCACAAAGGGGTGGCTTGAGGCAAAGACCTTTCTGACATTCAGGGCAACAGAAAAATAGGTAAGCAAAAGGCCCAAAGCAGGGTTTCTAAACTGATATTTTCCTGGTAACACTGATATCTGAGATTTCTGAGATGCTCCCCAGTCCCTTCAGCTATCCAGTGCATGGCCATGTCACAGAGCTTGGAGGTGGTACATATCTTGTACACAAAACCATGAGCCTATTTTGGAGAGTGGCCAGAATTCCTGATGAAAACAAGGACTTAGGAAAGAAGTAGGTGTTGCCCATCCCTAAGGCAAGTGGCAGTCCATTCATAAATAGGGGAGGATGAATGCTGGGAAGCTTTCTACTAGACAGGACACATCCATTGATGCATTCTCTTTTCTAATATCTACAACCAAGACACAGTGGGATACACAGATATAGAAACACTCACCTTATCAAAAGACATACTAGAATCTGTCCACTCCAAACCAAACAAACCACCTTTCCTACCTATTATCAGAACATGAGACAAAACCACAAACTCAAACCCACACCCACAAAGGCACCACCTTCCCCCTAGTATGTCTTTGACTATCTGGAGTGTCCTCTGACTGGTGGGCCATACTATGTTTTGCTGAAATGGCCTGTCCTGTCTCAGGTCTGGTCTCCTTGGCCAACTCTGTGAAGTTGTCAGGAGCCAGCGGTGAGCCACTACCTGCTTTCTCAGTAAAGGCCTCTCTTGAGAGCTCTCCTGGCTTTTTCATCCTCACATCAGAAGATACCAAGAAAGACTGACTCTGTCCTTGGTAAATCCAAACAAGTGAGCCCACTAGGAGTGGTACTGCAAATGACTCTGGGTGTCAGGCTTCCTGGATCCCAAGTTCAGAGAGTTCCATCACCAAGGAAGTGATGTAGGTCACTTCCTTTAGGAACTGATTGAGGTCACTGCCTTGGCAACCACTTGGTCCTAGCAGTTGCTCCCAAGTGTCCAATGAGATGGAGGCTGCCACTACTTCCTGTGACACTTTCACAAGTTAGAATGGTATATCAACCATAGGCACCCAAAAACAGCTCCTTCATCCTGACCAGCTTGTTTGCCATTGAAGATGACTTTTGCTCTCTCAGGTCCTTCATAGCTGCCTACAACTTCTCCAGAGTTCATTTCTACATGGATCTTTGAGTTTCTCAGTATGTGGAAGATCCCCTACAATCCTGTATTGAATTACCAACTCTGGGGCTGCTCTTCTGTAAAGTTAGATTGAGGGAACAGTGTATGGTTATGGTTAAAAACAGGTTTGATTTGGGTTAGGAATCATTTTGTGGGATGACTAATAATATTGGGAATCTGCAATATTTACAAGTATATATAGGTGAAATATAAGTATGAAAACATAAATCTAGGTAAGATTTGAAGCCCAGAAGGGCATTGGGCCCATGATTGGTATACTTAGTGTTGAATTAAATTTTACACAATCGTAAGTGTGAACTTTGCATTTTGTGTCCAGAATATTACTGTGATAAAATGTATGTGTAGATCAGGTGACATGAGTATTTCTTCCACCATTTCTGGGAGCAATATTTGAAGAAACATAAATTACTTTTGGGGGTGCAAATAGGTGTACCCTGTGTCTATGAATATAGAAATAAAGCATAAATAGACCATACTGTGAATAAGTAATGTAACTGGTTCCAACTTTAAATTATGGATTGAATTGACATCTGAAACTATACAGGAAATCTTAAATTGATATACAATCATTCATTCCAACCAGTTATAAATCTAATAGTAATATTAGGGTTATGGTTTATTATGAAGTGTGTGTGAGTTTTGCTTCAAAAGTGATTATGGAAATTGAAAATAATGTGTTTGGAAAGAAGTATCATGAAAAGACCAGTCAAGAAACCTGGAGGAATGCATGTGTTCTGAAGCAGGAAGTGATTGAAAGTGAAACAAATGCCTATAAATTTGTAAACTTGTGGATGATATATATATATATATATATATATATATATATATATATATATATATATATATATATATATATATATATTATGAAGTGCAAAAACTGAAGAAATATTAATGTACCAGTGTTGAATGAAAATGAAGGTCAAAATACTCATCATGTTCCATAGGAATCCACTTGCATTGATGTTAAACTGGGTCAGTTACTGTAGAAATATTAATATTTGTAACCACCATTCGCTATAGTGAGTTTTCTGTTCTAGAAAACAAATATGTATTTCAAGTGGATGAATATTTTTGATATAAATCTTGTGAGAAGTTGATTATTAATCCACATACATGAACATGAATGAATTTTGAGAGTGTATATAAGACACATGTAATTCATATTTTTAAATATCTGTAGAGTGTATACACACACACACACACACACACACAACAAACCCAGACATTAAATACTAGCAATATATATGAAAAATGTAATTCATCATGAAATATATACCATCCACAGATGGAAAAATAATATTTATTTTACTGAAAATGAATGTTATACTAGGAAGCTCACCCATATGTTGAATTTTCAGTTCCAACAGCGTTTAGGAGGAGTGATATCTTCTAACAATTTGTATCTGCCAAGTCAGGCACCTCACACAAATGTACGTGTGATACCAGGTAGGATTCTATATGTGCATATAAAAATACATGTGCGGAATAGGCTAGAGAGAAAGGGAGTAAGAAATTGACATATTTGTTAACTTTAAAAGCACATGGAGAACTCTTTTAATAAAAAATTCACTAGATTTATAACACCTACCCTTTATCTTGCAAAAGGCAACTCCAGTATACACCATGCCTCCTCTGAACTGCTTGTATTTCAATTCTGTTTGTGTTATTTTTCTCCATCATATTAGTATTAGTAGTTAGAATTTAGTAAGCTCTGGGCTAGTGTCAGGGATTCAGTATTTCGAATGGAAAATTGGAAAATGAATCCAATGTATATGCAAATATGTGCTGAACAAAAATCTTTCCACTCTCATCCAGAATAATATCTTGACATTACCTTGGCCCCAAGTAAGACACAATTAGAAGAGAAGAGTTAGAAATTATGTGAATACATATATGGATTGGAAAATGCTCAGGAGTTCACAACCTTGGAGGTTGTAGAGGAGTTTCCAAAAGTAAAGGAAACGGTTGATACACCCAACCTAATCTTTATTAAAATTAAGACCCATCTTGCTACAAAACCATGAAAAGATAATTTTGGCTTTAGTATGAATTACTGCAAATTCTGAACCTGCTTGGAATGCCTGCCCGTGCCTTGAACTCACCCATGCCTAGCTCTCTGACCAGATCGCAGCCCTCTCTGAAACTTTAGTGACACCTCATAAATATTGGCCTTCTCTGGCCATACAACGACCCTCTATGAGGCTCTAATGGTCCTCATAATTTCTGATGCTGGGGTCAGCAAAAAAAAAATGTAAACGAAAATTAGTGTGATGCTTATCAAAATTCTGTTTTCTGTAACGCCCCTTTTGTGTAACTTTCTGGGAAATAAAGCTGGGCTGTAGAAAAGGTGTGTTTGCTGTCTTGTTTCCGCTGTTTTGAGAGGAAGAGGCAGTCCAGCCTTTGGAAATAATTAGCTTGTCTTAATTTGAGTTTAATTGTAGTCAGTAGTCTTTTCTTGTGTCCTGGTCTAACATTTTGTAGTTCCGCAGTGAGATGACCCTGCCCCAACAGATCACAAGACCAGACTGCTGGAAATTCTGAAGCAGGCCTTCCCTCCAGGGCTCCGGCCTGGAGAGGCAAGTTCCAAGGCCTTGGAGTGAACTTTTGGTCCGGGGAGCACTGCAGTGAACCACCGCACTAAAATTATTAGTAAGCACATGTTGGAGGAGGCCTCCATAGGTAAGTGGTGCCTATATAACATCTGATATCCGGTTAAGGGAAATCTCTTCTGATGACAGAGAGGTGACCTGGGGAGGCACACATATACTCCTGTCTGGGACAGTAACGAGAATCATTCTGTCTTCTGTTCTGTTCTGTAGGGAATTTCACTGAAATGGTAGAGAGGTGCCAATGGGCACACAGGAGCTCCTAACCCAGAGCATTAGCAAGATGTTCCAATGCTCTTCTGTTTTTCTGTTTCTGCGCCGAGTTTCTGTTTTTTTTGTGTTTTCTTCTGTGTTCTACATGTTTTTTGTTTGTTTGTTTTTGTGTGTTTTGTTGTGTGATTTCTGTGGTAAAAACTTAAAGATATTAGACGTGAAAATGGGTAATAAAGCAAGTAAGACTGACACCCCTTTGGACTATGTTTTAAAGAACTGTGATGAACTTTACCCCCTTTGTTAAGCAGGATGAGAGAAGCCACTATCTGGCTGCCTGGAGCACACACATTGCACAGGGCAATGCCTGCTGGGGACCTAAGAACTGAGTATCTCCCGCTTGATCTGCTCTGTTTTAAAGGCTTATGTCTGTCAGCCATAGTCTGGAGCTCTTTTCTGTCTGTCTTGTGTCTTTGTTTCTGGCCCTTTAAGACATGTGCAATAATGTTTTGATATTATAAATTGTTTTTTGGGAATGATCTTAGCTCAATGTGTGTCTGAATGATGATGTTTTATTGTAACAGTCTGATATCTGAATGGGTTTTTGAAGCATTACACAATCTTGCAGTTAAAAGTCGGGTTTTTGTAATTGTTTAGTTTATGATTTCAGATAATTCATGCCAGAGAACTTAAATACTTATGATGGAAAACTAAAGAACACTACTTCCAAGTTGGCAAGTAACTTCCCAATCATTTAGGCTATTTTTCACAAATTTTTAACTGGGTAGCCTGGGAAAATGTCACTGTGTGTACCAGTGCATTAATTTGGACAAGGATAGTAAATCATAGTATGGTATCTGTTGACAAAACAAGATGTAAAGATATAAAATTTTGTGAATTGTGTCTTAAACTTGTATCATAATTTTCAACATCCAAACCTGAATATTATGGTTGAAATGCCTTAGGCCTGAGGTGTCTGCTCAGAATAGCAGCTTTTCCCTGCTCCTTCCAGACCTCAGCCAGGACTTATGTTGAAATGCAAATGAAAGAAGCCTGGAAGCTCAGTAGGAGACTGATCCGAGGTCTAAAAGAAAAAAAAAAAGTTAAATTGTATTGTATTTACTAATTAATGACCAGTCATTTTTTCTAGGACTCTTATTTTTTTTTCCTTACATTCTTCTTTTTTTTTTTTTTTTTTGGAGCTCATGATTTTGATCCTACAGACCTAGGTTAATGTTTTTCTTATCAGTTCTATCTTTGACCAACTGTGGAGTTTTTGAAACATTGCAATGGATATTTCACCTGTGAAAAGCTACAAGGCCTTTACTATTATTATGTGTGCACACTTTTGTTATGTGTTGTATGTCTATATATACATATGTCCGTATATCATATATATGATACACAAATTAACATATATAAAGAACACTCATAAAAAAAACGCTCATAAAAAACAAATTTTAAAATGTGGATCCAAAGATCTTTAATTCACGTGATTTAAATGGTTCAATTGAAATTGGATAAAAAGATAAAAATAAATGTCTTTAAATTTAAGTTTACAAGTTTTTCTAGGTCTTCAAAAATCTAATAAAATATTAATGTCCACAAAAATTCTAATATGCCTTGGTTCTAGGACTTTTTCTTCAACAGAAAAATGGTTTACACTGTTCAACACATTTGTTTAATATATTCATAAATAAGTAAAGTAAATTTGAAATGGGATTACTCATTCATGAGTACATTTGTTAAATTTCTGATTGATTTACTAAAGTCTGTACAAGTTTGTATTTTAGTCTGTATAAGATTGTAAAAATCATTCATGTGTTAAAGAGACAAAAATTTCTTAAAACATAAGTTTACCCATAACATTGTGTTTATTAAGTTTTATTTTTTCTATAGCAAGCAACCATAAAAATTAAACAACTGCTTAAATAAGAACTGTTATATTAGAGCACTGTACTGCCATTTCTTTAAAAGCCAAACTTGCTTAATGTAGAAACATCAATGTAATTGTGATGCTATTAATGTGCTCATATCTTTCAGGTATACAAGTCTGAAAGAGCATTATATCAAGCTGGTGTTCTGAAGTTGTATGGTAAAAAATATATATATTGGGCATTCATTTACCTGTTATCAATAAGATATGTAAAGTTTTATGTTACTTTTTACATTGGGGAACAATTTAAATGTATTTTTATGTTAATGAGAGACTTACTACATGTGAGAATGACTAGGAAAGAAGTAGGTCAGATTTTATTTCATTTAAAGTTTTGTTCAAAAGTTGTTTTTTTTTTCTGTCAAGATTACTGGGATCTCAAACAGGGGATATAATGTATAACTCAGCTAAAAAATTCAGAGTAGCTATTACATGAACTAAGTATTTTTACACTTGTTAAAAAATTTTATTTTGTAATTTCCTTATAAGTGATCTAAAGATTCCCTGTAAGTGTTTTACAGAAATGTTGTTTAAGAACTCAGCATGGGTTAATTTAAGATAATAAGTCATCACATACAAGACACATAGAATAATACAGATCCCAATTAATAAAAAAGATAAATAATTATAAAGTTATAGACATTAAAGCCCAGTACTCTTAATATAAGGCTGTTAAAATTTATTTGCTGGATGATTAAGATTAGGATTTAAAATTCAATTTACATGAAAAGAGCCAAGAAAAACAATATTTGGCTCTTGCCCTCTGAGTCAATCTGAATCCAGGGAACAGGGGATTTCTCTAAGAGCTTTGCAACTCTGGGCCTCATAACCTCCCAATCAGGGAGATTAATGAGACCACTGGAGAACAGAAAGCCAATGAGTGCATTTTCTATGAAGAGGAGAGTCATCAGAGAAGGGAGACATCCCTGATGCTTCTGAGGGAAGCCACATGGTCAAGCAAGACCTGGACCCACCTAGCACAAATGGCACTAGCAGAACTTAGTAGCGGCTCTCAAGTTTCCCCAGGAATGACTTTCATAAGAGCTCAGCTTACTGTTAACAATAGATAGAAACAAAAGTCAGTTTGACAGATTCATCTTAAACACTTAGCAAAGACAGTTAAAACCAAAATACAGCCATTCCTGGCATTCTAAATAATAATAATGATAATAATAACAACAACAATAATAATAATAATAATAATAATATTTTAAGGTATTCACTTTATCTTAGCCTCCCAAAATAAGTAAGACTGGAGGCTACAAAGAAAGATTCTCAGTCAGCAATGCCTTATATCTATAAAAAGAGACTATCAAGAGGAGTTGCCAGAGGCAGAAATTTTTTAGTTTAAGGCCTACAGATATTCCTAACCTACACAGGTAGGCTTGGTGTTTGCTAGTATGATTATCCAGCCCTGAGTAATAGAATTAAAGGTTTCTCTATTACACACAGAGGTCATACAAGTAAAAGGATTTTGCAAGATCAGATGACATTAAATTATTAAACTGTATCTTATGGGGAGGGACAACTGTAACACTAAATGTTAAATATTAAGTTGACAGTACTGATAACTGGGGATATTAAAGCCTGCTGAGGGAACTTCTTTACAGTGACATGTTCTATATATATTTATATACACACACACACCAAAAAAAAACACACACAGAGACATTAAAATGTATAAAATGTATATGCCAATCGAAATTCATCATGATATATATATCATCCACAGATGGAAAAATATATATTTTAATGAAAATGGATTTATGTATAATATTTACTAGGAAGGTCACCCATAGGTTTAATTTTCAGTTCCAACAGCATAAGGAGTAGTGATCTTTTCTCACAAATTGTATCTGCCAATGCATGCACTCACAATAATATACTTGTGATACCAGGGAGAATTCTATATGTGCATATAGAAATACATGTGCTGAATAGGCTACAGAGAAAGAGAGACAGGAATTCACATAGTTGTTAACTTTAAAAACTCATGGAAAACTATTTCAATTAAAAATTGACTAGATTTATAACACCTACACTTTGTCATGCAATAGGCAAGTCCAAATATACGCGATACATCCACTGAACTGCTTGTATTTCTATTCTGTTTGGGTTATTTTTCTCCATCATATTAGGATTAGTAGCCAGAGTCTAGTAGGGTATGGTTTAGTGTCAGGGATTCAGTATTTCGAATGGCAAATAGGAAAATGAATCCAATGTGTATGCAAATATGTGCTACACAAAAATCTTCCCACTCTCATTCAGAAAAATGCCTTTACTTTACCTTCGCCTTAAGTAAGACACAATTAGAGGAGAAGAGTTCGAAAATATGTGAATACATATATGCAATGTAAAATGATCAAGAGTTCTCAACCTTGGAGGTGGTAGAGGAATTTCCAAAACTAAGGGACAGGGTAAACACTCCACGCACATGAAGCTCTGCCAGACTAAATACTTCTTGAGAAACTGCGTCTGTGGTTGGACACTTGAAATAATACATTGTTGTCAGAAACTATGTTCCTTTGTAGTGAGAACATCAAAGCTGGCCCTGCATCTATGTGACCTGGAGGACATTTTTTCTTTTTGTCCAATGAACATGAGACAGCAGTGCCGAATTCTCCCTTTGTAGGTAAACTAAGGCCACTGTGGGCTAAGTGTCTCCCCATGTGGACTGTGAAGCCATTTGGTCATCCTCCACTTTCCATGGTGTTTCTTGCTCCTGCACTGGGAGTTTGGTATTTGCTTCATGAAATACAAGGAGTTCAACTGGGACACAGTGCTGGAGGGAGTTCTGTCACATGTGGTGTGTCAGGGTCTGCAGGAGAATGCACCAAACAGGCTTCTATCCCACATAGCTTTCTCCTTGGCCATAGCAACGTTATTCTGAACATTGCCCTGAAACCTCTCCATATAAAAAGATGCCTTTGCAAGTAAGAGTCTGCTGGCTGCACCATGTCAGCCACAAGTTATTTGGAAGTTAATGGGAGATCCACATGTCCCCACCACAGATATTTTTTTCACACACCTGCACACCACAGCTCTTGGCCCACAACTCAGCAGGCTCCAATATACTGGCATCTCTGTTCTACACCATTTTCATGAAACCCAGTCATTCAAGGCATGGTCTCTTACACTCATGATCAGCAACAGGACATCCAATGGTTCTCCAGTGGCACCTGGTCATGGAAATTTCAAAAATTTCATGGTAATTATCTAGCCATTTTTTATGGATGAAGTTGGAGGCACTGTGGGCTTCAATTCATTCAGATATCATTAATTGTTGAGGAAGTTCTTTTCAAAGAAAGCTCTGGAGACCTCTCACTGGCAAGGCTTCCAAAAGAGTGGCCAAAAGGTCACATAAAGCCAGGCCCATTGAGGTCTCCAATATGAGGTTCATGTGTGTTTTGACTCTCAACTATTGCTGCCAAATCTTTCAGAATAAAATCATGTAATATCCTGGCTGAGATTCCCAGTACTCTGAGAAAAGCCACCCTTGGCCAAGATCTCAGTTTTCAAGGGGGACTCTCATGTGTGACCTTATAAAATCCCAACACAATTCATGGCAATTCTTCTCTGAGGTCATTTCCAGAATGCAGTCTCTAAGGGGAATCACACCAGAGTTCAAGCCCAGGTTGACTCAGTCATCTCTTCACGCCGCCAAACAAATGACCAAAACACTCCCATATGGCCCCCATCTTCTTCCATATAGACACTCATCATAACCTCTTGTTGGAGCTTTTCATGAGGGGCACATTCCAAGAGAGTGTCCAAAATAAGCTCCCTTTCCCCTCATTTGGCTAAAGTCAGGGTGGGCTGGATACCCTTCCTGTGAACCAGGAGTGATCAAATAAGCCTGCTCTTAATACCGCTCCGCTTCTCCAATTTGAGGCCTTCTGACTGTGGGGTTTAGATTCTTTATGTGAATTGGAATCAGGAGAAAAGACAAGCACCTCTGCAGAGATTTGAAGAACTCATTTGACCCAAAGGATCCCTATTCTTACTGGATGGATTTCAGGAACCTAACAGAGGAAGGCAATAGAATTCATTCACAATGATTGAAATTTTGCCATTTTGGTTATGGATGCACACATGGCTTGCCATCTGGATGGGCAACACCTACTACTTTCCTAAGTCCCTGTTTTCTTCCTGAATTCTGGCCACTCTCCAGAATAGGCTCATGGATTTGTGTCCAAGATATGTGCCAACTCCAATGTCTGTGACATGGCCATGTACTATGGGATCTTTCTTTAGATCCGTCAGGTGCTGAGAATCTAAGGCACAGCCTCACACAGGGCCAAGAGGCTGATTAAGACATCCCATTCCAAAGCAATTAAGCAAAGAGCCCAAGGTGATGCCCATTCATTTCCATTTGAAAACTGTTTTCTTCAGGCTTCACAAAGGTGTGGCCTGAGGCAAAGACCTTCCTGACATTCAGGGCAACAGAACAATAGAAAAGGCAAAAGGCCCAAATCAGAGTATCTCCACTGAGACTTTCCTGGTCACACTAATATCTGAGTTTTCTGAGATACTGGCCATTCCCTTCAGCTATCCAGTACATGGCAATTTGGAATCCAATGGTAGATCCTCATTGCCCTATCACAGATGTTTTATAACACATATGCCCAACACTTCTGTAGGCCCACTACTCAGCTGGATCCAACTTACAGACATCTCTGTTTTACACCATTTTCAGGAAACCCAGTCAATCAAGGCACTCTCTGGTATACCCATGATCAGCAACAGGACATCCAAAGTTTCTCCAGAGCCACCAGGTCATTGGAATTTCAAAAAATTAATGGTATTTATATAGCCATTTTTCAAGGATGAAGTTGGAGGCACTGTGGGTTTCAATTCATTTAGGAACCCTTAAATGGTGAGAAAGCTCATTTCAATGAAAGATCTTGAGAATTCTCACAGGAAAGGCTTCCCAAAGATTGGCCAAAAGGTCACATGGAGCCAGACCCATTGCGGTCTACAATGTGAGGTCCATGTGTGTTTTGACTCTCAACTATGGTTGCCAAGTCTTTCAGAATAAAATTATGTGATATCCTGGCTGATTCCCAGTCTCTGTGGAAAGCGAACCTGATCGCATTTTCCAAGGGCAAATCTCATGCGTGGCCTCCTAAAATCTCAACACAATTCATGGCAACACTTCTCTGAGGTCAGTTCCAGCACTCAGTCTCTAAGGGGAATTACACCAGAGTTCAGGCCCAGGAGGACCCAGTCATCTCTTCCAACTGCCACAAAAATGACCACAATTAAAATCAAAACACTCCAACATGGGCCTCATCTTCTTCCATATAGACACTCAGCATAATCTCTGGCTGGAAGTTTCCATGAGGGCTGCAGCCCAAGACAGTGTCCAAAATAAGCTCCCTTGCCCCTCATTTTCCTAAAGTCAGGGTGGCCTGTACACCCTTTCTTTGAACCAGGAATGATCAAATAGCCCGGCCGTTAATACTGCTCTGCTTCTCCAATTTGAGGCCTACTGACTGTCAGGTAAAATTCTTTATGTGATTTGGAGTCATGAGAAAACCCAAGCACCTATGGGCTATCCACTGTAGGGCTTTGAAGAACTCTTTTGACCCAAAGGTTTCCTATTCTCACTTGATGGAAGTCAGGAACTGAAAAGGTCGGACGAACGTCGTAGGAAAAGACCACCAAGAGACTGTCTCATGCCACCGCAAAGGGTTTATTGTGGGTCCAGCATGCTGGGGCTCAGAGCTCACTTCAGAGGAGCAAAGAACCAAGAGCCACGAGAACAACTTGAGCAGAGTTTAAATGCATTCTTTAGAGAGGGCAGGGTTTTTCCATACATCATTGCCTCCTTTAGAAAATCATCATATACTGCGGCAAAATCAAATAACAACTCTAAAACATGATTAGCACACTCATTGGTGGGAACAGGTCACGCAGCAGGTGATTGGTCAGCCCTGAGAAGGGGTACATATTTAAACTGATTGGTTGAAGCCCGGGGATGTACACGTGCAGATCTGCATGGTTTCTGGGAAGGGGTGTTAAGTAACTTGCTGGTCAGGGAAGATTTCAACACACATCTAATAGGAAGATCTGGGAATTGTCTTAAGTGCCACAGGAATTTCAGGTTCTGAGTGCAGCTTGGAAACTTTAAAAATCCTGGTTCTTTACATTTCAATTTCAATTTCTTTTATTCTTTCATTTCCCACTCCTTTTTTCTGACTACTTTTAATCTTAAAAGTAATGAATCATAATTATTGCAGGGTGTCACATTCTATTTCTGCCAGTGGAGTGTATTTCTGTCTGATTACCATGAGTTTTACCTACCCAATATGAGCCTGCAATAAGGAAACTATGCGGTTAAGCAAACAAGGTCCCACAGTTAGCAACACCATAAGGATGATCAGGGGTCCAGCTAAGTCTGACAGGAGTGTAGTTAACCAGGGGAACTGTGTAAACCATAACTCAAACCACCTTGTTGAATCTCCCTTTCTCTCTGGCGCTATTCAAGGTATTTTTTAATTTACTCATGGATTATTTTGCAACTCCAGTATGGTAAGCATAAAAACAACATTCTTCTCTCAGTGCCGCACAGAGGCCCCCCTCCGTCATGAAGAGGAAATCTAGTCCTCCCCTGTTGTGTAAAACAACTTCAGAGAGAGAGGATAAGGATTCCTGCAGCTCTGTGATGGAGGTCTCTAAAGTCTTCATTCTTGATCTATTGATGTTTCTAATTGGGCCAATTGTTGTGCCCACGGATCAAAGCAGCTGTTCCCGTACCCACTCCTGCAGCAGCTCCTATCTCCAATACGATGGCTAGAATAAGGGACAATGGCTCCCGGCAAAATCGGGTTGTTTATTCCCCTAGTAGACCTTCAAATGATTGTGCATCATGATAGAGCACCCTGGGGAGTATCTGCACCATTACACAATAATTTACAGAGCTGTCAAATACCTGGGCTGAAATGCAAGGAGTTCTGACTGTGTGGAGTTCAGTACAATAAAGGTTCCTTTAATTAGTTCCCAGTGGGAGGAGTCAGCTGTACTTTGGACTGGGGAAGTAGGCAAAGACGGAAACCGGGAAGTATGAGATGGTAGAGGGGTTCTGGTAGATCTAGGAATGGGAGGTTTAGGAGGCTTAATTCCTCGCTTGAGGGGATTGGGCCCCATTGCTGTGGGATTTTCTTCCTCTTTAAGCTGGATGGTGAACCACAGACCAAAGTCATAACCGGGGACATAAATATAGAATCACATTCCCCACGTATTTCCCATAGGCCATGTTGTTCTGAGGTAGCCCCTTTCTTTGGAAGTGAAAGTTATATTGAGGGGGTAACATAGACTATTCTTTCTAAAGCGAGTTTTTGACACCACTTGGCTAGTGGCACATTTCTTGGGATCAATCCAGGTGTCATTTCATCCTACCCAAATCATGCTGTCTGGGGAGTTTGTGTTCCACCATGCAGCTTCCGTTTGTTCACAACCACAAGATCTACAATAAAAGTCACTGGGTTCTCCACAGGTTTGGACCTGTTTGTGACTTTGGAAATCAGGTTGGCACACATAATAGTCAAGACTGGCTAGTTTACACCTGAGCTGGGAGATGACATCCATAATTCATGGGGTAAGGTGGTCTATGTTGCCCTGGTTTGGGTTTGAGTGGGATCTGTGTGGGAACCTCTATGTCAGGGAGATCCCAGTCAGAGAGGCCTATGGCAAGCTGACAATGTCCGGGTGGAGAGATGGCCACCAAGCCCATAAGGGGGCTGTATGTGAAATAGACCACACTACTTGCCCAGTAGGATTTATAACTTGCCATTGTTGCTGAACAGGCTGATGTGGATTAGGACTGCTGGTGGTCAGGGGAAGGATCCATAGCCCTACCCACACGACGGACACGCAACTTCAGATGGTTACCAGTCTGTTTCAGTTTCCAGCCTGAGTCTGTACAGGGTGCAGGCATGAGATGGGAGGCATGGATCCAGGAAGTGATCCCATCCACTTTTACCACTGAGGGTTTTATAAGCAGCACCTGGTATGGTCCTTTCCAGCGGGGTTCCAGGGATGACACCTGATGCCATCTCACGTAGATGAACTCTCCCACTTGATATCAATGTGGGGTTCCCTCATCTCCAGGCTGATTAGCAGAGGCCAACTGTTTCCACAGGTATTGCTGGGTGCTGGGTTTGTTCAAGGGCTTTAAGTCTGTCAAGCAAGGGGGTGTGAAATGAATCATTAAGTCTCAGAGTTGGGGTTAAATCCCTTACTGGAGGAGGGGTTCATAGAGAATTTCATAAGGGGTGAGGTTACACAAAGAGACAGAGGGAGTATTTCTTGCACAAAACAGGGCATAAGGTAGGAACATAGTCCAATTTTTTATGCGGGTCTCCAAGCTTAATTTCATTAAGGTCTCTATGATGGTTCTAGTCATCCTTTCTACCTGTCCTGAGCTCTGTGGTCAATAAGCACAATTTAACTTCCAATTAATCCCCAGGGTCCTGGCAAATCCCTGACTTACCTGGGCCACGAATGCTGGTCCATTATCGGAACCTATTACCTTAGGCAGGTTGAACCTTGGAAAATGACTTCTAGGTCTTTTTGACCACCATCTGAGCCGTTTCTTTCTTCATGGGGAAGGCTTCGAACCATCCTGAAAAAATATCTACAAAGACTAGGAGATATTTATGTCTATACCTTGCTGGCTTAATTTCAGTAAAGTTCACTTCCCAGAATTGTCCTGGTCTGGTTACTCTTAAGCGCTTCCCTGCAGGAAGCTTGGATGGGTAAGTATGAACTAATTGGCCAACTTGACAAGCTCTAGTCACCTATGCAGCTATTTCTTTCCACTGTGAGTCAGTCAATAATAAGTCCTTTCTTCGGTCCTTTAAGAGTGCCTATAACTTCTTTGAGTCTAAGTGGGTGAGCTGGTGTACGTCTTTGAAATACAATTGGGCTTTTTGAAATTGTAAACTTGGCTCTGTAGGGTCCCAGAGTTCTGTATCTTTCTCCTCAGATGATAAGTTGCCTGAATGTTCTGGTGCAGCCAAGTCTCCTGATTGTTGTTCCCCCCCCAGTGTGGAAAAAGTTAACAGAGTCATTCCGTTTAGGGCTGCCAATTAAGCTTCCTCATCTGCCCTTCTGTTTCCAACCGCCATGGGGACGTTTCCCTTCTGGTGCCCTGGACAGTGCACTATAGCTAGGTCCTTATGGCCCTGCACTGCTGAGAGAAGGTGCAGGATCTCATCTTTGTTTCTTATTTCTTTCCCAGCAGAGGTTATTAGCTGCCTTTGCTGGTAAATAGCCACGTGCACATTTGTATTGGCAAATGCATAGCGGCTATCAGTGTATATGGTGGCACTTTTGACTTTTGCTAGTACCAATGCTTTCGTAAGGGCAATCAGTTCTGCTTTTTCGGCTGATGCCTCTTCGGGGAGACCAGAGGACCAGATGACGTTAGTTTCACTAACTACTGCTGCTCCAGCCTGCCGCTTACCGTCTTGGAGGAAGCTGCTGCCCTCTGTAAACCATACGACTTCAGGGCGAGGCAGTGGCTGATTCTTCAATTCTCGTCCTATACTGGTTTCTTCTGCCAGTATCTGTTGACACTCATGAGCGACGGGTCCTGATGATTCTTCTGGCAGCAGCTTAGCCGGGTTGAGTGGAGCAGGGGGTCCCAGTGTTATTCTGTCTTTGTCAAGCAAGAGGCTCTGGTAGTGGTTTATTGTAGAGCTTGATAGCCACCTCTCTGGAGGCTGACACATGATGTTCTCCATGGCATGGGGGGCTATAATCATTAGCTTCTGTCCCAGTGTTAAATTATCAGCATCTGTTATTAGAAGGGCTGCCTCTGCTATAGCTCTTAAGCAATGGGGCCACCCGCTAGCCACTGGGTCCAGTTTATTTGATAAGTATTCTACCAGTCTTTTCCAAGGTCCCAAAGTCTGAGTGAGCAAAACCCGTGGTATTCCTTTCTTTTCTTCGATGTAGAGAGTGAAGGGATTTTCTACATTTGGGAGTGCTAAGGCCAAAGCAGATAGCAGAGCCTTTTTTTTTGACATTATCAGAAGCTATTTGGTGCTCAGGGGTCCATTGGAAGTGGGCATCCCCCTTTATCAGCGGGTATACAGGGGCAGCCAGAGACATGAACCAAGGAATCCATAACCTGCATAAGGCGGCAGTCCCAAGAAACTCTCTGAGTTGTCTCTTATTAGATGGGGGCGGTATCTGCACAAAGGTTTGTTTTCTGGGCTCAGTGAGCCATTGTTTGCCACCCCTAAGAGATTAATCCAGGAAGATTACTTCTTGCTGACAAATTTGGGCCTTTTTGGCAGAAGCCTGATATCCAAGCAAAGCAAGCTCGGATAATAGGGCTTGGGTCCCAGACTCATAGTTCTCCTTGGTGTCGGCTGCCAGTAGCAGATCATTCACATATTGGAGTAGGGTGACTTCGGGGTGTGCAGTTCTGAAGTCATTGAGGTCCCTGTGGAGGGCTTCATCAAAGAGAGTGGGGGAGTTTTTGAACCCCTGTGGGAGTCTAATCCAGGTTAGTTGGCCAGATGTTTCTGTTTCTGGGTCTATCCACTCGAAAGCAAACAGCAACTGACTGTCCTTATGTAGGGGCAAGCAGAAGTAAGTATCTTTTAAGTCCGGCACAGTGTACCATTCCCACTCCGGATTCAGAGTGCTAAGCAAATTATATGGATTGGGTACCGTGAGGTGAATGTCCTGCACTCTGTTATTGATCTCTCTTAGGTCTTGAACAGGACGGTAGTCCCCAGTTCCTGGCTTTCTTACTGGTAGTAGGGGGGTATTCTAGGCTGATTGACAGGGCCTTAGGACCCCAAGGGCCAGGTATTTCTGAATATGGCGCCTTATCCCATCCTTTGCTTCTTTGATTAGAGGATATTGTTTAACACTGATTGGAGAGGTAGAGGCTTTTAATTCTACTAATATTGGGGGGTTATTTTATGGCTAGACCTTACCCAGCAGTTTCTGCACAGGCATTAGGATAATCTTTTATCAATTTCTGGGATAGTTTGCCTGTTTGATCAGTTCTAGGGCACGCGAAGATTTGATGTTCATCTTCTATGGACATAGTCAAAGCAGTGACTATGGGAATTTTTACTGAAGGCTTTAGAAACTCCACTGGGGTACCATCAGGGTTAAAGGTTATTCTAGCCTGGAGATTTGCAAGCAGATCCCTGCCCATCAATGGGGCCGGGCATTCTAGGATTACTAGGAAAGTGTGGTGGACTTTTCCATTTCCTAGGTCCATTGTCCTCTTAGTTGTCCAAGCCAATTATCTACTCCCAACAGCCCCCTGAACAAGAGACCATTTATTTGATAGGGGGCCCAGTGGGGTCTTGGAGGCTGAGTATACTGCTCCTGTATCCACTTTAAAGTTCACTGGGGTACCCTCCACTTCAAATGTTACCCTGAGCTCGGGGAGGAGATCCGATCCCCGACTTTCCTAGTACTCTTCTAGAGTCAGCACCGCCTTCTGGCATCTCTGGTTCTTTTTGGGGCACTCTTTTTCCCCAGTGTCCTTTTTCTTTACAGTAGGCACATTGATCTGAAGACAGGGGCAGCCTTTGCCATGGGCCCATGTATCCCTTCTTGTCTCCGTGCTTTTTAACTTCTGGCCTATATGCTGCTCTGACCAGAACCTTAGCCAATGCTTTAGTCTGCCTTTTGCTCCTTTCATCCTCCTTTTGTTCCCTTTCCTTCTCTCTCCTCTGTTCCCATTCCTCCTCAGTTTCTCTCTTATAATATACTTTCTCAGTTTCTCTGACTAAATCTCTTAAGGTCATATCTTGTAATCCATCTAGACGTTGTAACTTTCTCTTAATCTCTTGGGCAGCCTGCTTGATTAAGACCATTGCAACAGATGCCTTTTGGTCCCATGCCTGAGTATCAAAAGGAGTATATTTCCTATATACTTCCATAATTCTCTCCAAAAACATAGAGGGAGACTCATTAGGCCCTTGGATAATCTCTTTTACCTTGGTCAAATTAGTCGGCCCTCTGGCAGCCGCTCGGAGACCCGCTGTTAGAGACCGGCGATAAGTGGGCAGATGCTACCTACCTTCAAAGGTGTTGGGGTCCCAGTTGGGTCGGTTCATGGGCCCGTAGGGATGGAGAGAGAGCATCACAGGGGCTACCGAGTTTTCTATTATCTGTCGCCGGAGCGTTCCTTTAGGTGGCCCAGCTTCCTCCAGGGGAGGAGGGGCTGCTGCGGCTGTGGGGAAGTCCCCTGGAGGGCTTGGGTGTGGCCCAATTTCCTCTAGCGGCAGAGAGACTGAATCAGTGTCAGGAGGATCATCAGGAACATGTTGGGAGTTGGGGAAAGAGGGTAGAGGATAAGGAGGGCAAGGAGTGTCCAGTCTTGTGACTCAGGGAGAATGGAGGGAACAGGGGTAGGAGCGGAATGTTTGAATGATAGAATCCTGGTGGAAGGGTATATGGCTGTTGAGGTGGGTGGCCACATGGCCCCGGCTGAAAGACAATATCTCTGAATTTTCGGATTAGAGGGAAGTAGAAGGATCCTTCTGGGGGCCACCCGACTTTGAGGATGGGCCATTCTGATGCACAGAGAGTCTGCCAGGTCCGACATTTTACTAAAAAAGAAAGATTCTGAGCCCTTGACGGGATGATCAAGGGTCAGGGACAGAGAAGAGGAAGTGCTTTGTCCCATAATGTGAGTTACTCAAACAAAGAGAGTGAAGACACAAATGCAACACAGACAAAGACAAACAGTAAACGTTTAACATGAGTCCAAGACAAAGATTAGAACTGAGTAACTGGCAAATCTTGATGGGTTACATAATAAAGACAAACAGTAAACTCAACATGAGTTCAGGACAATGAACAAAACTGAGTATCCAGTAAAACTTGATGGGCTGGCAATCCGAATCCTGAAGCGAAATATAACCGAGTTGAGAAAACTACTATTCCTTGATTACCCTCATCCTCTGGAGTGTCCCACAGGGACGTGGCCTGCAGCTCTGTGACACGTCTGTCAGCCACCGTCAGAGAAAGCTAATGCTCTTCACCGACAGCCACTTTGCCAAGCCCTAAACTGAAACCTGAAACCAGAAAGAGGCGCCTTACTTACCCCAGAGGAGTCACTTGGGGTCTTTCACCTGGGGCTCCAGATGAAAAGGTGGGGCAAACATCATAGGAAAAGACCACCAACAGGCTTTCTCATGCAACGCCAAAGGGTTTATTGGGGATCCAGCATGCTGGAGCTCAGGGATCACTTAAGAGGAGCAAAGAACACAGAGCCTTGAGAACAACTTGAGCAGAGTTTACATACATTCTTTAGAGAGGGCAGGGACTTTACATACATCACAGCCTCCTTTAGCAAATCATCATATCCCACGGGAAAATAAAATAACAACTCTAAAACATGATTAGCACATTCATTGGTGGGGACAGGTCGGGCAGGGAGTGATTGGTCAGCCCTAGAAAGGGGTATACATTTAAACTGATTGGTTGAAGGCCTGAGATGTATACGTGGTGAGCTGCATGGTTTCTGAGAAGGGGTTGTTAAGTAACCAGGTGGTCAGGGAAGATTTCAACACACATCTAATGTGCAGATCTGGGAATTGTCTTAACTGCCACAGGAATTTTAGGTGCTGAGTGCAGCTTGGATAATTTACAAAACCTGGTTCTTTACATTTCAATTTCAATTTCTTTTATTCTTTCAGAACCTTACAGAGAAAGGCGAGACACTTCATCCACAAGGACTGATCTTTTGGCCATTTTGGTTTTGGATGCACACATGGGATCTTTCTTTAGATCCATCTGGTGCTAATAATCTAAGCCACAGCCTCAAATAGGGCCAAGAGGCTGATTAAGACATATCCATTTCCAAAGCAATTACTACTCTGAGGTCAGTTACAGAACTGAATCTCTGAGGAGAATCACACCAGTGTTTAAGCCCAGGTGAACCCAGTCATCTCTTCCAACAGCCACACAGGTGACCACAATTAAAACCAAAGCATTCCCACATGGCCCTCATCTTCTTCCATATAGTCACTCATCATAACCTCTGGCTGGAGGTTTCCTTAAATGGCACAGCCCAAGATAGTGTCCAAAATAAGCACCCTTGCCCCTCATTTGCCTAAACTCAGGGTGGCCTGGACACCCTTCTTGTGAACCAGGATTGATCACATAGTTCTGCCATTAATACTGCTCTGCTTCTCCAATGTGAGGCCTACTGACTGTCAGGTATAGATTCCTTATGTGATTTAGAGTCATGATTAATCCCAGGCACCTCTACAGGGATTGGAAGAACTCATTTGACCCAAATAATCCCTATACTCCCTTGATGGAGGTCAGAAACCTAACAGAAAAAGGCAAGAGACTTCATCCACAATGACTGATCTTTTTGCCATTTTGGTTTTGGATGCACACATTGGATCTTTCTTTAGATCCATCAGGTGCTGATAATCTAAGCCACAGCCTCACACAGGGCCAAGAGGCTGATTCAGACACATTCCTTTCCAAAGCAATTAAGCAAAGAGCCACTGGTGAGGCCCATTCATTTCCATTTGAAAACTGTTTTCTTCAGGCTTCACAAAGAGGTGGCCTGAGGACAAGACCTTCCTGACATTAAGGGCAACAGAACAATAGGTAAGCAAAAGGCCCAAAGCAGGGTTTCTCCACTGAGACTTTCCTGGTCACACTGATATCTGAGTTTTCTGAGATGCTTGCCATTCCCTTCAGCTATCCATTACATGGCGATGTCACAGAGTTTGGAGGTGGTACATATTTTGGACACAAAACCATGAGCCTATTCTGGAGAGTGGCCAGAATTCAGGAAGAAAACAGGAACTTAGGAGGATAGTAGGTGTTGCGCATCGATAAGGCAACCTGCAGTCCATTCCTAAAAGGGGTAGGAAGAATGCTGGGAAGCTTTCTACTAGACAGGACACATCCATTGATGCATTCTCTTTTCTAATATGTACAACCACGGACACAGTGGGATACACAGACACAGAAAAACTCGCCTTGTCAAAGGACTTTCTAGAAACAGTCCACTTCAAACCAAGCAAACCACCTTTTCTACCTATTCTCAGAACATGAGACAAAACTACAAACTCACACCCACACTCAAAAAGGCACCTCCTTCCCCCAAGTAAGTCTGTGACTATCCAGAGTGTCCTCTGACTGGTGGGCCATACTATGTTCCACCAAAATGGCCTGTCCTGTCTCAGATCTGGTCTTCTTGTCCAACTCGGTGAAGTTGCCAGGAGCTCTGCTGACCACTACATGCTTTCTCAGGCAAGGCTCTCCTCGCTTTTGGCCATCCTCACATCAGTAGGTACCAGAAAAGACAGACTCTGTCCTTGGTAAATCCAAACAAGTTAGTCCACTGCGATTGGGACTGGGACTGGCTGTGTGTTCCTGTCTTCCTGAATCCCAAGTTCAGAGAGTTTTATGACCAAAGAAGTGAGGTAGGTCAATTCCTTCAGGAACTGAATGAAGTCACTTCCTTGGCAACCACTATTTTATTAAACTTTCAATATAATTATGAAAACAGAAATCTAGGTAAGATTTGAAGTCCAGAAGGGCATTGGGCCCTTGATTGGGATACTTAGCATTGAATTAGGTTCTGCACAGATGTCTGAGATAAATCAATATAAAATGGCATAGGACCTTGTACCTTGGATGATTGAATGTAGAAGAGAACTTCCCATCTAAAAGGGATAGTCAGTAGGATTAGGAAGATAGTCGGTAGGTTTAGAAAAAAGAGTGAGTATAGGATTTAGACCAAAAGTTCTTTAGCAATCATTTTTCGGGTACAGAGTGAACATAAATATCAGCACAAGTGAAGAGTCAGTCACAATGATGAACTGGGGAAAATATCTAAGAATACAGATATCAATAGAGACATTAGAAAATCAGGCAAAGTATAACGTGAGTGATAGGATTAGACATTTTCAACATGGTTGAGGTTGAATATATAATCTTTGGAAGAAACAAATATGTAGTCACCAATAGGATTGACATTTGAGAGCATTAGGCAACCTGGACATGGTTGATTTAGTAATCCATGCTCACTTTCCATTTCGCTTTGGTAAAAGGTCAATAAAATAGGTACTTGTCACTTCCTGTTTTTCTGTATGCTTAACAAAACACTGTTGAAATCTGGAGAAGTGTTTGCTAATTTTGTTCCCATAATGTGCTGTCCCCAACTGCTAAACTGAGGATTTTACTCCCTCACCCGCTGTACCAAACCACCCACTCACTCTGACCCATCAATTAATTTCCCTCCCTGCCCTCTCCAAGAAAAGTATATAAGCTCTGAAAATGCTGTTCTCAGGGCTCTCTGCTCTACTCAAGTGAGCTCTGAGCCCCAGCATACTGGAGCCACAGTAAACATTTTGTTGTTGCTGAGTGAAAATGGTATACTGTTCTGGATTTAAAAGGTGCTTTCTTTTGCTTGCCTCTGCATAAAGACAGTCAGTTGATGTTTGCTTTCGAGTGGGTAAACCCAGAAACTGGAACGTCTGGTCAACTAACTTGGAGTAGACTTCCACAGGGGTTCAAAAACTCCCCCACTCTCTTTGATGAAGCCCTCCACAGAGATCTCAACAACTTCAGAACTACACACCCCGAAGTCACACTGCTTCAATGTGTGGATGTCCTGCTACTGGCAGCCAACATCAAGGAAAACTGTGAGTTACAACCCAAGAACTGTTATCCGAGCTTGCTCAACTCGGGATAGAGCTTCTGCCCAAAATGCCCAAATATGCCAGCAAAAAGTAATCTTCTGGCGTATTCCCTTAGGGGCGGTAAATGATGGCTCACTGAGCCCAGAAAACAATCCATTGTGCAGATTCCACCCCCATCTGACAGGAGACAACTCAGAGAGTTTTTTGGGACTGCTGCCTATTGCAGGTATTGATACCTGGGTTTGTGTTCTTAGCTGCTCCTTTATACCCGCTGTTTAATGAGGATGACCAATTCTAATGGACCCCTGAGCACCAGCAAGCTTTTGATAACATCTAAGGACATTGACACTGAATTCCTCAACTTCACTGAGCCCAGCCTTCAATTACAAAAACCACTACACTACTTTAAAAATGTACATCAACTCACTCACCTTGGTTCAAAGAAACTGCAGGCATTCCTGAAGGATCAAGAACAGAGTGTTCGATTAACCAACTCACAGCGAAAGGAAATATCTGAACGGGTAACAAAGGCATGTTGGGTCTGTCAATTGGTTAATGCTTACCCTTCCAAGTTTCCTGCAGGTAAGCACCTACAAGGAACCAGACAAGGACAATTCTGGGAAGTGGACTTTACTGAAATTAAGCCAGCAAGGTATGGACTTCAATATCTCCTAGTCTTTGTACATACATTTCAGGATGGATTGAAGCCTTTCCCACAAAATAAAAATCAACGGCGCAAATGATGGTCAAGAATATCCTGAAAGATATTTTTCCAAGATACGGCCTGCCTAAGGTAATAGTGTCTGAGAATGGACCGGTGGTCATGGCCCAGGTAAGTCAGGGGTTAGTCAGGACCCTGGAGATTAATTGGAAGTTACATTGTGCTTGTACACCCCAGAGCTCAGAACAGGTAAAAAATAAATTGTAGCATTAAAGAGACCTTAAAGAAATTAAGCTTAGAGGCCATCATAAAAGATTGGACTATGCTCCTACCTTATTCACTGTTTCATGCAAGAAATTCTCCCTCTGTTTCTTTGTGTAACCTCACCCACTTTGAAATTCTCTATGGTGTCCCTCCTCCAGTAAGGGACCTAACCCCATCTCTAAGACCTAATTATCTCTTCCACACCCCCTTGCTTGAAAGACTAAAAGATCTCGAAAGAACTCAGCGATACCTGTTGAAACACCTGGCCACTGCCTACCAACCTGAGGACGAGGGTACTCCACATCGATATCAAGTAAGAGACTTAATCTACATAAGATAACATCAGGTGTCATCGCTGGAAACCCGCTGGAAAGAACCATACCAGGTGCTACTCATAACACCTACAGCAGTAAAAGTAGACGGAATCACTTCCTGGATCCATGCCTCAAGTCTCAAGCCTGTGCCTTGTCCAGACTCTGGCTGGAAACTGGAAAAGACTGGTAACCCTTTCAAATTGTGTATTCGCCATGTGGATATGGTTATAGACTCTCCCTTTGGCCACCAGTAGTCCTGACCCTCATCAGCCCGTTCAGCAGCGATTGCTTATCACAAATTCTACTAGACAAGAAGTATGGTCTATCTTGCATACAGCCCACTTAGGGACCTGGTGGCCATCTCTCCACCGAGAGATTTGTCAGCTGGCTATAGGTCTTTCCTATTGGGATATCCCTGATGAAGAGGATCCCACTAAAATTCCATTAAATACCTTCTGTACCATAGATAATGGAAGCAAATATTATGGATGTAGGGACACGCTAGCCAGATGCAGGTTGGCTAGCCTAGATTACTATGTTTGTCAGGCAGACTATCAAAGCCACTAACAGCCATGGCTGTGTGGGGGAAAAGCTGACTTCTTCTGTAAGTCATGGGGAAGTGAGCATACAGGGGGTGCCTGGTGTGACACAACTTCTCATCAAATTCAGTACACAGCATTGACCATATTACCAATTAGAGAACGAAAACTGATGGCCCACAGAGGGGTCTCTAGATCCTGAAATTCTGTGTGACCTTTTTAACTTCTGCAAGTGCTCAAAAGGGTTAAAGGAGATTCCCCTATGTGGAAGCCTTTTCCCTCCTTCGCTCACATCCTGAACTATTCTTCTCCAATAGATCCTCACCCTCAGCCTTCTGCTCTAGACTTTCTGCTGTCACTCCCCCCTCAGCAACCTGATTTCTCCCCTCCAATTAGTAGATCAAAAACCCAAACCTCTGCCGGTTCTCAGAGCATTGCCCCCTTGCTGAGGTAGCAGGTATGGACGCACCCCTCACCCACTCCCTTCTCTCTTCTCCTGTCAGTGCCCACACCGGGTCCCACCAGGTCCTCTTACCAGCTAATCCAAAGCTCAAACCAGCTGAGGAGAACCCTCAGACCCCTATCCAAGATGTAATGAAAATGGCCTTTAAAGTTACTTTGTCATCAATGAAAACAGTTTACTGAGAATTTAAAATCCCTCACAGGCTTTTTGGGATACTCACTTCGGTCTTCCCCTTCGCACTATCTGTTCTACTGCTCAAGTTTTTGTTGCTAGGAAAATCACAAACCCCTTTCCTATTATTCTTTTACATCTGTCCTTCCTCATACTCAGATCCACGGAGCGGGTCTCTCCCCCAGCCTTCCCCATCTTTCCCCTCTGTACCAGGCCCACAGAAAAGTCTTAACTGACCTTCTCCAGAAATCTTCACCATGGTTAACATTAGGACTTTCAGCAAAAGAGACCCTATAAAAGAGTTCAATGTAGATAAACTTCCTGTTTTCGTGTTGCCTGTTCTACTTGGGCACTGGCTTGAAAAATTAGCTCTCCTAAGCTAGACACCCCCTTACTAGTTTTTCACAAAATATGTGAACAAGACCCCTGGTCCTGAGCTGGGGCTTAACAGAGATGGCTACATTTCTAAGATAAAGAAGTAACCAACTGGGCTCCATAGTAAGAGCTGGCAGGAAGAAAATAAAGAGAAGAAAAAAGCTCTCCCCTTCTAGGTGTCCTTAAAAATGTAACTTGCCCAGAACAGAGGGGAAAAAAAAACAGAAATAAAAACTGCTTTTTGTGAACTTCTGCAGACTGTGAACTTCTGAGCCCCTTCCCTTACATGTTGGGTACAAAATTCTGAATCTAACTAAACTTGGGGTTCAGGGGATTAATTGATTACAACAGAAGCAATGCCTTCTAAATCAGGTTGCAACTAAATAAGACTGTTTCCCTGTCTTCCATTCTATCTCAGGTACCTTGCCTTTTCCATACCTAAAACAGATTAATTCTATATACTTAAACATTGTTTATGTTTTCATAAAATGGTCAACAGATGTGACTAATTATGTAATGTTGCAGATGTTTCCCAGTGTGATCTATCATGACGCAGGATCATTTAAAGTTCAAATAGGGGGGCATACAACCTGGTTCTGCTGGGAACCTGTTTCCCTCACTTTAGCCATCCTATTAGGAATAGGAATTGCTGCAGGGATGGGCACAGGAACCACTGCCCTAGTCCATAGGACACAACAAATGACCAATTAGAAACAGCAGTATACCAAAGCATAAAGATATTAAAAACCTCCATCACAGCTTTACAGGAATCTTTAACCTCTCTCTCTGAAGTTGTTTTACACAACAGGCGAGGGTTGGAACTTCTTTTCATGAGAAAAGGGGGCCTTTATGCTGCATTGAGGGAACAATGTTGTTTTTATGTCGACCATACTGGTTGTAAAAGAATCTATGAGTAAATTAAGAAGACACCTTAAAGAGCATCAACGAAAGAGAGAGGCCCCAAAAGGGTGGTTTCAGTCTTCATTAACATAGTCCCCTGGTTAACTACGGTTTTATCAGCCCTGGCTGGACCATTAATAATCCTCATTAATTGCTAACTGTAAGACCTTGCTTGCTCCACCATATAGTTTCATTTCTCCAAGCTCTAATTGGACAAGTTAAACTTTTGGTAATCAGACAACAATACACCCCACTAGCAGACATAAAATGTGACACCGCCCAGTAGCCAGAAGAAGTGGGGAATGAAAGGTTAATAAAATAGGTATTTGTCCCTTCCTGTTTTTCTGTATGCTTAACAAAACACATTTGAAATCTTGAGAACTCTTTGCTAATCTTGTACCCAGAATGTCCTGTCCCCACCTGCCAAACTACAGAATGTACTCCCCCACCCGGTTGAACGCAAACCACCCACTCGCCATCACCCATCAATAAACTTCGCTCCCTACCCTCCCCAAGGAAAGTATAGAAGCTCTGCTTAAGCTCTTCTCAGGGCTCTCTGCTCTATTCAAGTGAGCTCTGATTCCCTGCATGCTGGACCCCCAATAAACCCTTTGCTGTTGCATGAGACAGTCTTGTGGTGGTCTCTTCCTCCAAAGCTCGCCCAAAGTTTACTTTGATAATTGAATGTAGAAGAGAACATTCAGTCAAAAAAAGATAGTCATTAGGTTTAGGAAGAAGAGTGAGTATATGTTTTGGAAAAAAATATTCTTTAGCAATAGGGTTTCGTTTAGAATGTGAATGTAAATGTCAGCCCAAGTGAAGAGTCAGTCACAATGGTGAACCGGAGAAAATATGTAGGAAAACAGATATCAATACAGACATTATGAAATCAGGCAAAGTATAAAGTGGTGATAGGATTAGACATTTTCAGAAAAGGTTGAATTTGAATATATGATCTTAGGAAGAAACCAATATGTAGTCACTAATTGGATTGATATTTGAGAGCATTAGGCAACCTGGACATTGCTGTGTTTAGTAATCCAAGTTCACTTTCAATTTAGGCTTTGGTACAATAATAAGTGTGACCTTTGCATTTTGTGTCCAGAATATTAATGTGATAAAATGCATATGTAGATCAGGTGACATGAGTAATTCTTCCATCATTTCTGGGAGCAATATTTTGAAGATTAGTAAGTTAGTATTGGGGGCACAAAGAGGTGTACCCTGTCTCTATGAATATAGAGCTAAATCATGAATAGACCATACTGTGAATAAATAATATAACAGGTTCCACTTTAAATAATTCATTGGATTCATATCTTAAAATATATAAGAAATCTTATATTGATATACGTACATACATTCCAACTAGTTATACATCTAATGGTAAAATTAAGGTTATGGTTTATCATGAAAGGTGTGTGAGTTTTGCTTCAAAAGTGATTATGAAAATCGAAAATAATGTGTTTGGAAAGAAGTCTCATGAAAAGACCAGTCAAGAAACATGAAAAAATACATGTGTTCTGAAGCAGGAAATGATTGAAAGTGAAACAAATGCCTGTAAATTAGCAAACTTGTGGATGAAATATATATCCTATTATGTGCATAAACTGAAGAAATATTAATGTACCAGTTTTGAATAGAAATGAACGTCAAAATACACATCATGTCCCATAGGAATCAATTTGCATTGATGTTAACCTGGGTCAGTTACTGTATTAATATTAGGATTTGTATGCACCATTCACTGAAGATAGTTTTCAGTACTAGGAAACAAATAGGTATTTCACGTGGAGGAATTTTTCTGAAGATAATCTTGTGAAAAGTTGATTATAAATCCACATATAAGAATATGAATGAATTTAGGGAATGTATCATAAGACACATGTATTTCATATTTTGAAAAATCTGGAGAGTTTGTATATATATATATATATATATATATATATATATATATATACAAACACACACACACACATACACACACACGCACACACAGACATTAAAAAGTAGAAATATATATGCCAATCGAAATTCACCATGAAATATATATCATCCACACATTCAAAAATATTTATTTTACTGAACATGGATTTATGTATAATGTTGTTAAACTAGGAAGCTCACCCAGAGGTCTAATTTTCACTTCCAACAGCATTTAGAAGAAGTGATCTCTTCTCACAATATGTATCTGCAAAGTCAACCACCTCTCAAGAATGTATGTGTTGTACCTTGTAGGATTCTATATGTGCATATAATAATACATGTGCAAATAGGCTACAGAGAAAGGGAGACAGGAATTCACATATTTGTTAACTTTAAAAACACATGGAGAACAATTTCAACAAAAAATTGATTAGATTTATAACTCCTACAGTACATAATGCGAAAGGCAAATCCAACTATACACCATGCCTCCTCTGAACTGCTTGTATTTCTATTCTGTTTGGATTATTATTTTCCTTCATATTAGGATAAGTAGTCAGATGTCATGTCCCCTTGCCAGCAAGGAAGACACGACACAGGATTCTTCTTTCAGCAGTTTATTCAGGACCCTTGAAGCATGGCGAAAAACTCTCTCTCTCCCAGTCTGCACTAGCTTAAATCCCTCGCCCAGCCAACGCACTTGTGCCACGTGGGAAGAACTGATTGGTACACGAAAGCAGAAACAAGTCAGAGCTCAGCTCTACAGCCTTACAAGGAGTTGTTTACTTCAACAACTCCAACTGCCAAGAAAGCGGAAGAAGGAGACTGACGCCATTTTAGGGTGTGGTCGCTGGCTCCCTACAGTTCCCCCTATTCTGTTAACAAGCAACAGGTAAAAGTAGAGGTCCTATCTCCATTGTGCATAATGGCCGTAATTAATGGCACTCTCCTGAGGGGCGCCTCCCCAGGCGAATCACCATTCCGACCAATGCCTTTTTCATGGAGGTGGGGCGGACGGCATCAAACCCACATGCAATAGGACATGCTTTTCTTGGGACTCAAACCTAGAGCTCCCAAGTGCAGTGCCTTGCCTCACACCTTGTGCTGTGTAGATCACTTGAGCATGGCGAGCCATGCTTGAGGGGACTGTCCCGCCTCTAGCGCAGCAAAGGCTTGCACAAGCATAAGATTCTGTACTCGCTGCCGTCTACGCATACGACACAAACACCACAGGCACAATACGATGGCTAGTACTAAGAGTCCAGCCAACGCACCCATTCCTGCCCATTGTTTTAGGAAACCAAAAGAATTATATAACCATGAAATTACATCTCTCATGGGAGCAATTTGCACTCGAGTATTATACACTCTCACAATCTCTTGTCTTAATAGCATAGTCAGGTTATCAAACTCTACTGACCAAACCCCAGTGAGCAGAAGTCCCAGGCGTTTAGAATAATTAGCAGGCCTAGTCAGATTATTAAAAGCTATTGGAGTAATGCATAGTCCATCCATGGGCATTAAACACCAATGAGCGAATACTTGACTTAAAAGGTCCACTTGTTCTTGTAGCAGGTCCACTCGCTGATTCAGAAGTACAATACCACGGTACAGTTGGTTGTTTATCATTGTCTGAGTCATCATGGCTGTAGCAGTAGCACCCGCCAGCTCATTCACAGCATGGGCAGTAGGCACAACAGTAGCGAGCGCCGCGGCGCCAGTGGCCGCTGCAACAGCAGAAGCTGCAACGGCTGCCACAATGGCTGCAGTAATACCAAAGTCTCTTTTGTTCCTTCACCACAGCCCAAAACAGATGTTCTTCAGTCCAGACGACATCACATTTCACCATCACCATCAGGAGAAAGACCAGGCACATCTTCATGTTCCAAATCATTCTTCCGTTCTGACGGAGTTTGAAGAGCTTTCCGCACTAGACGTTCTGGCACCCACAACGGTTCCGTTTGGTCCTGTGGAAAAACACAAACAGAACCTCGTGCCCATGCCAGCACGGGATCAGGCCCATACCACTGTCCAGAAAGTACATATTTCCACTGAACATGCGCGAAATTCGGGGCAGAGGGTGAGCTGTGCCAAGCCGCAGCAGAACGCCCTTAGATGTCCAAATTTAAAAAGTTAATGGTAAATAGAGCCAAGGAAAGGCGCTTTTTTGGGGTGCGACCTAAGCCCATTCCCTCTTTTTGTTTTACAAGCATCTCTTTCAAGGTTTTATGAGCGCGCTCTACAATACCTTGCCCCTGTGGATTATAGGGTAGACCATGGACAAGTTGAATACCCATCTGGTTGCAAAAAGAAGAAAATCGGTGTCCATTTTACGCTGGACCATTGTCCGTCTTGATGGTCTGTGGTAATCCCCAGACCCCCCAGGCCTCCAGACAATGCATGATAACATTTCCAGCTTTTTCACCGGACAAGGCAGAGTCATGGATGACGCCGGAGCAAGTGTCCACAGAGACATGGACATATTTAAGTTGTCCAAATTCAGAAACATGAGTAACATCCATTTGCCATAAAGATAAAGGCCGCAAACTACGAGGATTTATGCCCACAGAAGGGGGGTGGTGTAAGATAACACAATGAGGGCAATCCAGCACAATATGTCGTGCATCAGCACGAGAGATAGGAAAGCGCGTTTGGAGGAGTGCTCGTGCATTAACATGAAAATCACTATGAAATTTTGTAGCTTGATCAAAGGAGGAAATAGGAAACATCCAAAAAGGACGAATAGCAAGATCAGCCTGTGCATTACCAGCAGAAAGAGCATCCGGTAAACCTTTGTGGGCTCGAATATGTAAGGGATGAAAACAGGCGGAATGATTCCAAATCAATTTTTGAAGTTTTTAAAAAAGGGAGGACATCACTCCTGATGTGTGTATGGGGCCTACAGCTTCTAACACCTTTAAGGCTTGAACCACATAGACAGAGTCTGAGATCAGATTAAAAGGAAATGAACATTGTTCAAACACTTTTATAACAATTTCCACCCATTGCGGATTACCAGGAGCAAATTGATGCTGGATAGAAGTTTGTGTATTTATCACATAGGCTCCAACACCAGTTTTATATCCATCTGTAAAAATATTAACAGCTCCTGGAATAGGTTTGGAAGAAGTAACCTTAGGGAAAATGATAGGATGTTCTTTAACAAACGTAATAAGGGGGTGTGAGGGATAGTGATTATCCATCTCTCCTTGAAAACAGCATCGTAATACAGTCCAATTATCCAAATTAGCACACAAATCTTGTATTTGTTGACAAGTATAAGGGACAATCACAGACATTGGGGTAGAACCAAAAATTAGTATGCTCTGTTGTATCCCTAACATCGCTAATGAAGCAACTGCATCAGGATAGTACTCAAGGGATTTTCCAGGGGATATGCGTGGATGTATCCACAACAAAGGACCATCTTGCCACAAAACTCCAGTAGGTTGCCGTAACGTGGCAAGCACACATAATTGAAGGGGCTTATCCTCGCGAAGCCAGCAAAGACTAGCCTTTTGTATGGCCTTTTCCACCTTAGACAATGCTGACTTGGCCTCCTCAGTAAGATGCCGAGGGGAAGCAAGGTCTGAATCACCTTTAAGAATATCATATGAAGGCTTCAACTCAGCATTGGGAACATGTAAGTAGCCCCTAATCCAATTTATGTCACCCAATAATTTCTGAAAATCATTTAAAGTATGTAAATCATCAGTTCTAATAGTTACCTTTTGGGGTGAAATTGTCTCATTAGAAATACTAGCACCAAGATATTTAATAGAGTCCCCTGATTGCACTTTGTCAGGCGAAATAAACATCCTTTTGATTGTAGTAGATGTACTAAGTCAGTATAAGCTGCTTCCAGTGTGTTTTTAGTCTTGGCTGTTAGCAAAATGTCATCCATATAATGTATGCACTTTAGTAATGGATACTTTTGTCTGAGTGGAGCAATGGTTGCTCCCACAAACGTTTGACACATTGTGGGGCTATTGGCCATGCCTTGAGGCAAAACCACCCACTCAAATCTTTGATCAGGCTCCTCATGATTACATGAGGGCAGCATAAAAGCAAAGCGCTAAGAATCCTGCGGATGTAACGGGATGAAAAAGAAGCAATCTTTAATGTCTATGCTAATCACTGGCCAATGCCTAGGAATGGTTGAAAGTAAAGGCAAACCTCTCTGGATGGGCCCCATGAGCTGCATTTGAGCATTAATGGCCCGTAGGTCATGTAACAAGCAGCACTTTCAAGATTTTTTTTTGATGACAAATATAGGTGTATTCCATGGAGAAGTAGAGGGTTTTATATGTCCTAAATCTAATTGTTCTTGTACTAAAGCATGAGCCACAGTCAGTTTTTCAGAGGAGAGTGGCCACTGATAGAAAAACTGATAGTTTTTCAGAGGAGAGTGGCACCCATTCCGGTTCCTCTGACTTCCAGATAATAGGCACCTGATCCTCAGCGGCCCCTAAGTACTTTTATCCTGCGCAACTGCTGCAACAACATGTCAAGGTCCTCGGAGCTTTCCGAGCTGCTTGCGTCCTCAGGTGTTTTAAGTTCAGTCAAATCTGGGTAAAGCCTCCTCCTATTTTCATTTTTAGGTATTTTTTTCTTCTCACTACTCTTGCTTTTAACACTCTCCGCTACTTCACTGTGGGATCCCTCAGATTTTTCCTCATGTAATTGTTCAAGAACTGTCTGACCCTCACCCACAGCCTCCTGGCATTTAGAATCTGTAATGCACCCTCGAATCAACTTCCAGAGTGGTATAACACCTTTAATGTGCCTTGTTCATAAGCAAAATCCAGATCTTTCCCTAATTTATCCCAGCTTGGAACCGTAAGACTTCCTGAGAAAGCAAACCACAGAGCCGCTGTATCAGCTTCTCTTAAGAACGTCTGTAGAGTGCTCTGTTTCACTTCAAGTCCTTTTGAATGTAACAGCCCACCTAGGGCCAACAAAATTGGGCTTGAGGAGGTAGCGCCCATAATGTCTCCAAAAGTATAAGGAAACTGAAAGTACAAAATTCCCCGCTCTCTCCTTATTTACAGAGGAGCGTACTATCCTGTTAAATCCCTGCTCTCTCTTTATCTACAGAGGAGCATCGCGCGACTTACTTGAGGATTCCCACTTACCTAGGAACTTACCCGTGCACCACCCTGGCTGCTAAAAGTTCTGAATCCTGGGTTGGAGGGGTGTTATTTCCCCGTACGGGCCGCCAATTGTCATGTCCCCTCGATAGCAAGGAAGACACGACACAGGATTCTTCTTTCAGCAGTTTATTCAGGACCCTTGAAGCATGGTGAAAAAACTCTCTCTCTCCCAGTCTGCACTAGTTAAATCCCTCGCTCAGCCAATGCACTTGTGCCACGTGGGAAGAACTGATTGGTACACGAAAGCGGAAACAAGTCAGAGCTCAGCTCTACAGCCTTACAAGGAGTTGTTTACTTCAACAACTCCAACTGCCAAGAAAGCGGAAGAAGGAGACCGACGCCATTTTAGGGTGTGGTCGCTGGCTCCCTACAGTCAGAGTCTAGTAGGCTATGGGTTAGTGTCAGGGATTCAGTATTTCGAATGGAAAATTGGAAAAGGACTCCAATGCATATGTAATTATGTGCTATGAAAAATCTTCCCACTCTCATCCAGAACAATGCCTTGACATTACCTTTGCCCCAAGTAAGACACAATTAGAGGAGAAGAGTTCGAGAATCTGTGACTACATATATGGAATGGAATATGCTCAGTTGATCACAAAATTCGAGGTGGTGCAGGAGTTTACAAAAGTAAGGGACAGGGTAAACCACCCACAAAAATGGAGCTTTGCTGGCCTAAAGACTTCTTGAGAAACTGCCTCTGAGGTTGGGAACTTGAAATATATGTTGTTGTCATAAGCTTTATCTTCCTTGGTAGTGATACCATTAAAGCTGGTTCTGCATCTATGTGACCTGAAGGACATTATTTCTTATTTTCCAATGAACATGAGGCAGCAGTGCTGAATTCTCTATTTGTAGGTAAACTGTGGCCACTGGGGGCTAAGTGTCTCCCTGTGTGGACTGTGTAACCATTTGGTCATCCTCCAATTTTTGTGGTGTTTCTTGCTGCTGCACTGGGAGTTCGGTATTTGGTTCATGAAATACAAAGATTTCAACTGGGATACAGTGCTTGAGGGAGTTCTGTCACGTGTGGTGTTTCAGAATCTGCAGGAGAATGCAACAACTAGGCCTCTATCCTACATAGCTTGCCCCCTTTACCATAGCAACCTGATTCTGAACATTGCCCTGAAAACTGTCCATATAATAAGATGCATTTACATTTAAGGGTCTGCTGGCTACACTATGTCAGTCTCAAGCCATTTGGAAGCCAATGGCAGATCCACATGACCCCACCACAGATGTTTTATGACACACCTGCACACCACTGCTTTAGGCCCACTACTCAGGAGGCTTCAACTTACTGGCATCACTGTTCTACAACATTTCCATGAAACCCAGTCAATCAAGGCACTGTATTATATACTCATGATCAGCAACAGGACATCCAAGGTTTCTCCAGTGCCACCTGGTCATGGGAATTTCAAGAATTTCATAGTATTTATCTAGCCATTTTTCAAGGATGAATTTGGAGGCACTGTGGGTTTCAATTCATTCAGGAAGCATTAAATGGTGAGGAAGCTCATTTCAATTAAATCTCTGGAGAACTCTCACAGGCAAGGCTTCTTAAAGAGAGGCCAAAAGGTCCCATGAAGCCAGGCCCATTGAACTCTGCAATTTGAGGTCCATGTGTGTTTTGACTCTAAACTATGGCTGCCAAGTTTTTCATAATAAAATCATGTGATATCCTGGCTGAGATTCCTAGTGCTCTGTGGAAAACCAACCTCGGACTAGATTTTAAATTCCAAGGGTGAATCTCATGCGTGGCCTCCTAAAATCCCAACACAGTTCATGGCAATACTTCTCTGAGGTCAGTTACAGAACTCAGTCTATAAGGGGAATCACCCAAGAGTCCGTGCCCTGGTGGACCCAGTTATCTCTTCCAACTGCCACAAAAATGACCACAATTATAGCAAAAACACTCCCACATGACCGTCATTTTCTTCCATATAGACACTCATCATAACTTCTGGCTAGAGGTTTCCATGAGTGGCGCAGCTCAAGACAGTGTCCAATATAAGCTCCCTTGCCCCTCATTTGCCTAAAGTCAGTGTGGCCTGGACACCCTTCCTGTGAACCAGGAGTGATCAAATAGGCCTGCCATTTTTACTGCTCTGCTTCTACTATTTTAGGCCTACTGACTGTCAGGTATAGATTCTTTATCTGGTTTGTAGTCATGAGAAAACACTAGCACATCTGCAGGGCTTTGAAGAACTCTTTTGACCCAAGGGTCCATATTCACACTTGATGAAGGTCAGAAACCTAACAGAGGAAGGTGAAAGACTTCATCCACAATGACTGATCTTTTTGAATTTTGGTTATGGATGCACACATAAGATCTTTCTTTAGATCCTTCAGGTGCTGAAAATCTAAGCCCCAGCTTCACACAGGGTCAAGAGGCTGATTCATACACATCCATTTCCAAAGCAATTAAGCAAAGAGCCACAGGTGATGCCCATTCATTTCCATTTAAATACTGTTTTCTTCAGGCTTCACAAAGGGGTGGCCTGAGGCAAAGACTTTCCTTACATTCAGGGCAACAGAACAATAGGTAAGCAAAAGGCCCAAAGCAGGGTTTCTCCACTGAGACTTTCCTGGTCACACTGATTTCTGAGTTTTCTGACATGCTCCCCTTTCCTTCAGCTATGCAGTACATGGCCATGTGACAGAGCTTAGAGGTGGTACATATCTTGGACACAAAACCATGAGCTATTCTGGAAAGTGTCCAGAATTCGGGAAGAAAACAGGAACTTAGGAAGATAGTAGGTTTTGCCCATTGATAAGGCTAGCCGCACTCCATTCATAAATTGGCAGTATGAATTCTGGGAAGCTTTCTACTAGACAGAACACATCCATTGATGCATTCTTTTTCTAATACTACAACCACGGACAGAGTGGGATACACAGTAATAGAAACACTCACCTTGTTAGAGGACATACTAGAAACAGTCCTCTCCAAACCAAACAAATTGCCTTTGCTACCTTTTCTCAGAACATGAGACAAACCCACAAACTCACACCCACAATCAAAAAGGCACCTCCTTCCCCAAAGTAGGTCTGTGACTATCCGGAGTGTCCTCTGACAGGTGGGCCATACTATATTTCCCCGAAATGGATTGTGCTGTCTCAGCTCTGGTCTCTTTGGCCAACTCTGTGAAGTTGTCAGAAGCCAGTGAAGAGCCACTATCTGCATTCTCAGGAAAGGCCCCTCTTCTTAGCTTTCCTGGCATTTGGCCATCCTCACATCACTAGGTACCAAGAAAGACTGACTCTGTCCTTGGTTAACCCAAACTAGTGAGAACACTGGGACTGGGACTGGGACTGGCTGTGGTTGCCTGGCTTCCTGAATCCCAAGTTTAGAGAGTTCCACCACCAAGGAAGTTGTTTGAGGTAACTTCCTTCAGGAAGTAAATAAAGTCACTGCCTTGGCAACCACTTTGTCCTAACAGATGCTTCCAAGGGTCCCATGAAATGGAGGATGCCCCTACTTCCTGTGACATTTTCCCAAGTTAGAATGGTATATCAACCATAGGCACCCGGGAACAGCTCTCCACACAGGCCTGGTTTGGTCTATCTACTCTACACTAAGATGAAAGAGGCTGATTCTGACACATCCCTTCATACTGACCCGGTTGTTTACCATGGAAGTTGACTTTTCCTCCCTCATGTCCTTCATAGCTGCCTACATCTTCTCCAGGGATCATTTCTGCATGGACCTTTGTGGTTCTCAGCAGGTGGAATATTCCCTACCCTCCCGTATTGTTAGACCAACTCTGTCCCTGCTTTTCTGTAAAGTTAGATTGAGGGAACAGTGTATGGTTAGGGTAATAACAGGTTCGATTTGCGTTAGGAATCATTCTGCACGATGAATAATGGTATTGGGAACCTGTGATATTTACAAGAATATACAGGTAAAATATAAGTATGAATACAGAAGTCTAGGTAAGGTTTGAAGCCCAGAAGAGCATTGGGCCCTTGATTGGGATACTTAGTTTTGAAATACCTTCTGTACAGATGTCTCAGATAAATTGATATACAATGGCATAGGACCTTGTAAATTGGATGATTGAATATAGAAGAAAACATCCACTCAAAAAGGGTAGTTGGTAGGATTAGAAAGATATTCAGTAGGTTTAGGAAGAAGAGTGAGTATAGGATTTGGACCAAAAGTTCTTTAGCAATAGGGTTTCCTGTAGAGAATGAATGTAAATGTCAGCACATGTGATGAGTCACTCACAATGATGAACTGGGAAAAATATATAGGGAAGCAGATATCAATAGAGACATTAAGAAATCAGACAAAGTATAAATTGAGTGATAGGATTAGACATTTTCAACAGGGTAGAGGTTGACTATACAATTATAGGAAGAAACAAATGTTTAGCACCAATAGGATTGACATTTGAGAGCATTAGGCAATCTGGACTTGGATGTTTTTAGTAATCCATGCTCACTTTCCATTTAGGCTTTGGTAAAATCATAAGTGTGAACTTTGCATTTTGTGTCCAGAAAATTACTGTGATAAAGCGTATATGAAGATTAGGTGACATGAGTATTTCTTCCACCAATTCTGTGGGCAATATTTTGAAGATGTATAAATTAGTATTGGGTGAACAAATAGGTGTACCCTGTGTCTACGAATATAGATAAAGTGAATGAATAGACCATACTGTGAATAAATAATATAAGTGGTTACAATTTTAAATAATGGATTGAACTAATATCTGAAAATATACAGAAAATCTTATATTGATATACATACATTCATTACAACCATTTATACATCTAATGGTAATATTAGAGTTATGGATTGTCATGAACATGTGTGAGTGTGTGAGTGTGTGTATATATATATATATATATATATATATATATATATACACACACACACACACACACACACACACACGCACATGCACAGATATTGAAACGTAGCAATATATATGCCAATCGAAATCCATCATGAAATATATATCATCCACAGATCCAAAAACATTCCTTTTACTGAACATGGATTTATGTATTATCTTGTTCAAATAGGAAGCTCACCCATAGTTTTAATTTTCAGTTCCAACAACGTTTAGGAGTAGTGATCTCTTTTCATAATTTGTATCTGCCAAGTCAGCCACCTCACAAAAATGTACATGTGATACCAGGTAGGATTCTATATGTTCATACAAAAATGCATGTGCTGAATAGGATACAGATAAAGGGTGACAAAAATCACATATTTGTTAACTTTAAAACACACAGAGAACTATTTCAATTTAATATTGACTAGATTTATAACACCTACCCTTTATCATACAAAAGGTAAATACAGCTATACACCATGCCTCCTCTGAACTGCTTGTATTTCTATTCTGTTTAGGTATTTTTCTCCATCAATTTAGGATTGCCACAGTCTGGCTAGGCACAATTCAGGAGCCACTTGTCAAAAGAAACTATCTTTATTTTTAGAACCACACACTCCATAAAATTAGCTCCTTGGGAAATACCCTCAGAGCACAAGTGCCCCCACCGGCTTCCCACAAGCTCTCAACCTCCCCACTCCTCCTGCTCTTGAGGTCGATTGGCTGGGTCGTTTGGGCAGAGCCAAAAAAGTCCCCCAATGAGCAGCTCTGTAGTTTGAAAGGGTGGGGAAACAGCCCAATGGGCATCACCGCAGAGGAGCCAATCAGCAAGATGTTGCTGGGACCGCTGTGAGCCAACCATCAGCTGGCAGTCAGAAAGTTTGCTTTGGCCCCTTGGGCTGTGGCTCTCAACATCTCCCCCCTCTCTGTTTAAACAACAAGCATGTGGCTTAGGGACCGTGCCTGCCTTAGGTTGTCCAATAGTACATATGGTCCCTACCCATTATCGATTGAGCTGACCTCAAGGTGTCAGCCTCCCGTGTTAGGTTGGTACCATTGCAATTGGATCTTACCCGTCACTGACTACAGGTCCAGTATACAGCCACATCTGTGGAGAGGTCTTTTTACCAGCTGGGGGGTGAGGTTCTTTGCCTCACCTCTGTTGGCCCCCAAATTTTAGCTGAACGACCATGACAAGCAGAAGGGAGGAAGATACACAAAGCCAATTGACAGCTCTTTTTGAAAAAATTTTACCACTGATGACATCATCAGAGAAATACCCCAATACTACCACAAGTTGCTGCACCAACAGATAGTTCACAATGCAAGCAGGTGAGTTCACAATGCATACAAGTGATACATAGTCCAGGCAAGTTCTGCAAGCAGTTCAGTGATGGCTATTGCAGAAGCTGTAGATTGGTTTTTATCTTTGTCTTCACAGGCACTGGGATGAAGATAGGAATTTTGGCAACAATGCCTAAAGAAAAAAATATGTAACATTCCGAAGGCACTAAAAGAAAACAATTTTCTTAACAATTTACATTGTCTCGAAGAGAATTATTAAATATAATGAAAAGGAAAGGTGAAAGTAAAGAAACAGATCTCTTAACCTTCCTGTTTGTTCACATTTTAAAACAATCCTCAACAGGTGTTTACCCAATTTAAATTAAAATATTTACATCACGTGAATAAAAAAAAAATTGGATCCATTTTTTCATGAGTGCTCATCATATATGATATATGGATATTTACATTCAAACATATAACACAAAACACAAGTGTGCACACATAATATAATACATACAACACATAACATAATAGTAAAGGCCTTATAAGTTTTTACAAGTGAAATTTCCATTGCAATGTCTAAAAACTCTATAGTTCAAAAATTCAACTGATCAGCAAAACATTAACCTAGATCTGTATGAAGTCAACAAAAAAACAAAAAACTTCAAGATATGGGAAAGGGCAATAATAAAATAGATATTGAGAAAAACATTTTGGTTCTGTCACAGATGTAAGAATAGCCAAACTGAAGTTCTGAATATCAGCTGTTATTGATTTGAGCCAAATAATCTTTTTTTTGGTGTGTAGAAATGTCTTTAGTTAATCTCTCTGGAATCCAAATCGGCTCCTGTTCTCCCTGTGGAAACACATAAACAGACCCCCGACTCCATGCAATCACTGGGTCGGGACCTTAGTTAATCTCTCTGGAATGCAAATCCGCTTCTGTTCTCCCTGTGGAAACACACAAACAGACCCCCGACTCCAGACAATTACTGGGTCAGGACCTTTCCATTGTCCTGTTAGAATATGCTTCCATAGAACCTTGGGCTTATGTACATTTTTTGGACATATATGCCTTTCTGCAGCACTAAGCCCTGATGAATCCAAATTTTAAAAGTTTAGAGTAAAAAGGGTTATTTTAAGTTTATCTTTGGGGAATATATACCCCTTCCCAATTCCTTCTTTTTGCTTTAATAAGTACATTTTAATAGTTTGATGTGCTCTCTCAACTATGCCTTGTCCCTGCGGATTGTATGGGATTCCTGTTATATGAGTAATGCCAAATGATGAGCAAAATTGTTTAAAAGAGTTAGAAGTATAACCAGGGGAATTTTCTGTTTTTAACTTTTTTGGACCACCCACAGTGGCAAAATTTTGTAAGCAATGAGCTATAACATCTTTAGTTTTTTTCTCCGGCAAGAAGGGAGCCCATCAAAAATCCAAAAGAAGTATCAACTGTAACATGCAAATAGTTAAATTTTCCAAATTCTGGCAAGTTTGTGACGTTCATCTGCCAAATATGGTTAGGTATCAATCCTCTAGGATTGACTCCAAGATTAACTTGTGGTAAAAAATTCACACAATTTTGACATTGTTTTATTATTTGTCTAGCTTGTTCCTTCGTTATTTTAAAATGCTTTTGTAAAGTATTAGCATTGACATGGAACTTTTTATAAAAATCTGTAGCATCTTCTAGTGTAGAGAAAATATGTATGTCATGTGTAGTTTTATCTGCTAAATCATTGCCCAAACTAAGGGCTCCAGGCAATCCTGTATGATTTCTGATATGTCCTATAAAGAACGGATCTTTTCTGTCCAAGATTAGACTTTGTATAGTGGAAAGCAAAGAGAAAAAAGTAGAGGAAGGGGAAATCCTACCAGCATCTTCAAGGGATACTATAGCATTAACTATATTCTGACTAACGGAAAATAAATTTTTTTTTTTTTTGTTAAAAAACTAAACACATTTATTACCATATGATCCAGAAGCCACATGCCTTAATATTTACCCAAATGAGCTGAAAACATATCCATAAAAAAACACATGGAATTTTATAGTAGATTTGTTCATAGTTGCCAAAACTTGGAAGCAATAAGACATCTTTCAGTAGGTGAATGGATTAATAAACTATGACACCTACAAACAATGGAATATTATTCAGCACCAAAAAGAAATGGGCTATTAAACCTTGAAAAGATAAGGAAGAAACTTAATTGTATATTACTAAGAGAAAGGAGCCAATATGAAAAGGCTACATATTATATGACACCAACTACATGATGGTCTGGAAAAGACAAAACTATGGAGATAAAAAGTTTGGCTATTGTCTTATAGGGGTTAAAGGAGAGGGTTTTTAGGGCAGTGAAATTATTATGTATGATATTGTATTCGTTAGTAGATACATATTATACGTATATCAAGACCTATAGAGTTATAAAACTAAGACTGAATCCTAATATAAGCTATGTACTTTGGGTAACAATGATGTATAAATATAAGTTCATCAACAAATGTGCCACTCGTTTAGGATGTTGATAACCAGGGAGGCTGTGGGGAGAAAGGATGGGGATGAATGAAAATGCGTACTTTTTTGCTGCACTTTACCACAAACTTAAAACTGCTTTAAAAAATAAACTATTTTTTAAGGGAGACAAACCATATGTCAAAAATCACATCTTAATTTTGAAATTTAAAATTTAAAAAGTTGGAAACAGCTAGGCATGGTGGTGCACACCTGTAATACCAGCAGCTCCAGAAGCTGAGGCAGAAGGATCACAAGTTCAAAGCCAGTCTCTGCCACTCAATGAGGCCTTAAGCAACTTGGTGAGACCCTATCTCAAAAATAAAAGATAAATAAATAAAAAGGGCTAGGGATGTGGCTCAATGTTTAAGTGCCTCTGAGTTCAATCCCTAGTACAAAAAAAAAAAAAAAAGAGGAAGAAGAAGAAGTAGTTGAAAACAAATTTCTAAGCTCTGGCTAATTATTTGAGACCAACTTAAAAAAAAAAACATGGCCAACTTATTTTCATCACATCTATACATAATCCATAATCTATATTCCAGTTAACTCCAAGAAATGCATCTTCATTTGAACAAAGATAGGCTAGGAATGTAGCTCAGAGGTACAGTGCTTGCCTAGTATTCTCATTGCCCTGGACTGGATCTCAAACAGTGAAAAAAGTGTGTGTGTGTGTGTGTGTGTGTGTGTGTGTGAATGTGTGCACGCACGTATGTGCATGCGTGTGTGTCTGGATGAAGAGGTTAGGGAAAGGCATGATCTAGAAATGAAAAGGGGTACTTTTTTTTTTTTTTTTTTTTTTTTTTAACTCCCATTTTTACCCCATATACAGATTGCAGAATCACATCAGTTGCACATTGATTTACATATTGCCATTCTGGAGTCTGTTGTATTCTGCTGCCTTTCCCATCCTCCACTATCCCCCCTCCCCCCTCCCCTCCCCTCTTCTCTCTCTACCCCCTCTACTGTAATTCATTTCTCCCCCTTATATTTTCCCTCCTTTCCCCTCACTTCCTCTTGTATGTAATTTTGTATACCCCTGAGGGTCTCCTTCCATTTACATGCAATTTCCCTTCTCTCTCCCTTTCCCTCCCACCTCTCATCCCTGTTTAATGTTAATCTTCTTCTCATGCTCTTCTTCCCTACTCTGTTCTTAGTAACTCTCCTAACAAAAGATGTGAAAGACTTATACAATGAAAACTACAGAACCCTAAAGAGAGAAATAGAAGAAGATCTTAGAAGATGGAAAAATATACCCTGTTCATGGATAGGTAGAAGTAACATCATCAAAATGGCGATATTACCAAAAGTTCTCTATAGGTTTAATGCAATGCCAATCAAAATCCCAACGGCATTTCTTGTAGAAATAGAGAAAGCAATCATGAAATTCATATGGAAAAATAAAAGACCCAGAATAGCAAAAACAATTCTAAGCAGGAAATGTGAATCAGGCGGTATAGCTATACCAGACTTCAAACTATACTACAGAGCAATAGTAACAAAAACAGCATGGTACTGGTACCAAAACAGGCAGGTGGACCAATGGTACAGAATAGAGGACACAGAAACCAATCCACAAAACTACAACTATCTTATATTTGATAAAGGGGCTAAAAGCATGAAATGGAAGAAGGATAGCATCTTCAACAAATGGTGTTGGGAAAACTGGAAATCCATATGCAACAAAATGAAACTGAATCCCTTTCTCTCGCCATGCACAAAAGTTAACTCAAAGTGGATCAAGGAACTTGATATCAAATCAGAGACATGGCGTCTGATAGAAGAAAAAGTTGGCTATGATCTACATACTGTGGGGTCGGGCTCCAAATTCCTCAATAGGACACCCATAGCACAACAGTTAATAACTAGAATCAACAAATGGGACTTACTAAAACTAAAAAGTTTTTTCTCAGCAAAAGAAACAATAAGAGAGGTGAATAGGGAGCCTACGTCCTGGGAACAAATCTTTACTCCTCACACTTCAGACAGAGCCCTAATATCCAGAATATACAAAGAACTAAAAAAATTAGACAATGAGATAACGAATAACCCAATCAACAAATGGGCCAAGGACCTGAACAGAAATTTCTCAGAGGAGGACATACAATCAATCAACAAGTATATGAAAAAATGCTCACCATCTCTAGCAGTCAGAGAAATGCAAATCAAAACCACCCTAAGATACCATCTCACTCCAGTAAGATTGGCAGCCATTAGGAAGTCAAACAGCAACAAGTGCTGGCGAGGATGTGGAGAAAAGGGTACTCTTGTACATTGCTGGTGGGACTGCAAATTAGTGCGACCAATTTGGAAAGCAGTATGGAGATTTCTTGGAAAGCTCGGAATGGAACCACCATTTGATCCAGCTATTCCACTACTTGGTCTATTCCCTAAAGACCTAAAAAGAGCACACTATAGGGACACTGCTACATCCATGTTCATAGAAGCACAATTCACAATAGCAAGACTGTGGAACCAACCTAGATGCCCTTCAATAGACGAATGGATAAAAAAAATGTGGCATTTATACACAATGGAGTATTACTCTGCATTAAGAAATGACAAAATCATAGAATTTGGAGGGAAATGGATGGCATTAGAGCAGATTATGCTAAGTGAAGCTAGCCAATCCCTTAAAAACAAACGGAAAATAAATTAAATACAGAATCTTTAAACATCACAAAAGCTTGTAATACTGCATTAAGCTCTACCTTTTGAGATGGTTGTTTGGGTACAAAAAATGTAAAAGTGTGATCAGGTGTAACTATTGCTGCTGTACCATTATTTGACCCATCAGTGAATATATTTGGAGCATTCATGATAGGTGTTTTTCTTGTCATTTTTGGAAAAATTACAGGATGCGATGACCAAAAAGACAATAAAGGATTAGATGGTAAGTGGTTATGAAATGAAACATTAGATTTGCACATGATTATTGCCCAAGTATTTAACTCATTATCTAATTCATCTATTTGATTCATAGTATATGGAGTAATAATTTTATTGGGAGAAATTCCGAACACTCCCTTTTGCTGCTTTTATTCCTTTCAGTATTAATTGTCCTACAGCCTCAGTATACCGAGTAAGAATAGTGTTAGGAGAATAAGATAAATGTATCCATAATAATGGACCTTCTTGCCAAAATACTCCTGTAGGAATATTTTTTGTTGGTAGTACAATAAATAATAAAGGCAAACTTATATCAACTCTATCCAAATGTATATTTTCTATATATGTTTCAATGATTTTTAAAACCTTTCTTAGTTCAGGCATTAACATGCGGGGTGAATTTGGATCTGATGGACCTTTTAGGATATCAAATAAATGTTCCAACTCTACTATGGGTATACCTAGATAAGGCCTTATCCAATTAATGTCTCCTAATAACTTTTGAAAGTCATTAAGCGATTTGAGTTGATCGATTTGTATTTGAATTTTTGGTGGACAGACCATGGTTGAGGATAATAGAACTCCTAAAAAATTAATTGGAAAACTTAATTGTACTTTATCTATTGTTATCTCTAGTTTATATTTTTTTAATAAGTTTTTAAGTGTGGCATAACATTCTAGCAATGGGTTTTTAGCTTTCTGTGCTAATAATACATCGTCCATATAGTGAAATATTTGTAGTTCAGGATTTTGATTTCTAAGTGGCTGGATTACTTTTTTAACATAAATTTGACACATAGTTGGACTGTTAGCCATCACTTGAGAGAGTAATTTCCATTCGTATCTCTGATCAGGACCTTCATGATTCAGTGCAGGGTTAGTAAATGCAAAACGTGGACTATCCTAAGGATGAATTGGAAATGAAAAAAAATAATCTTTAATATCTATAAATAAGACATACCAAATTTTGGCAAAGCAGACAGTTGAAAAATCCCCGATTGAGCATATCCCCTAATAACCATCTCATTATTAATGCCTCTTAAATCTTGCAATAATCTCCATTTACCAGATTTCTTTTTGATGACAAAAATGGGAGTATTATGGGGAGATACAGATAGTTGTATATGTCCTTCTGCTAATTGTTGTTCGACCAGGTCATGAGCTGCTTGTACCTTTTCTTTAGTCAGGGGTCACTGAGGAACCCATACTGGTCTTTCTGATTTCCAAGTTATTTTTATTTTCTTAGTGGCCTTTTCTTAAAATCCAACCCATGTCTGTCTGTTCATTGATCTATTTGTATTGGGGCTGCTATACCTTGATATTGTTTTTCTAAGCTTTTTCCTTTTCTAAAACCTTGTCTAACCATAATTGTGGGTACATTTATATTGATGCTATTTGTTAATGTCAAACCTAATTGATCTAGGACATCTCATCCCCATAAATTTACGGGAAGATGATCCATACATATGGTTGTATAGTTCCTTCACATCTTTCAGGATCCTTCCAATCTAATACCATTGCTCTTCTATGGGGATTAGTCGCCAATCCTAGGCCTTGAAGTGTTTGAGTGGATTGTTGTAATGGCCAATGTTTTGGCCATTCTTGATGAGAGATGATGCTAACTTCTGCATCTGTATCCAGTAGCCCATTAAATTCATTTCCTTGAATATTTAGTTTTAGCATGGGGCGAAAATCTAAATTTAAAGAAAACATCGCCCAATCTACACCTGTGGAGCCTAATCCCTTGGAACCTCTTTCTACAGCACGACTGGAAAATTTATCATATAGTCTTGGTATTATTAGTAACTATGCTATAATGTCTCTTGGTGAAGTTACTGATATACCCTTTGGAGAACTGGCTATAATTTTTAATTCACCTTCATAATCAGGATCAATTACACCAGGACTTATCATAAGTCCTTTTAGAGTAGAAGAGCTGCATCCCAATAATAAGCCTACTGCTCCTTGGGGAAGAGGTCCTTTTACCCCTGAGAGAATGATTTGAACTCCCATCACTGGAGTTAGTACTGCTCTGACAGAGGTGCAGATGTCCAACCCTGCACTCCCTCTGGTTTGTCTGTTGAGGGATCTGATGGACAATGTGTCCTGGGCACTACCCTGATGGGGTTGATGGGTTCCTCCAATGCTCCATATGTTTGTGGTTTTGGGCCCCAGAACATTGGGACCCATGTCCATTTTCTGGCAACGTAACCTGATGCCTTTGTCCATGATATCATGGATAAACACCTGGTCCTTGTTAGTTTTTTTATAATGTACTACCCTCTATGGTGGTTTGAGACTGGCATTCATTAGCCCAATGTCTCCCTCTATGGCATCATGGGAAAATACCCTGTATTCTACTCCTTTGATACCTAGTTTTGTTAAACCCTCCTCCTATGGGGCAATTCTTTTTAAAATGTCCTGTTTGTTCACAATTGTAGCATGTTCTTGTCCTGGCATCTAAAGCCTGTTTTACTGCAGCTGCCACAACTTGCCCTTGTTCTACAGCCTGTTTTACTGCAGCTGCCACGACATGCTCTTGTTCATTAATGTTCTTCATAATTTAATATATGTGTTTAAATCTTCATGTTTCCATGGTCTAATGACTTCTCTACACCAACGATTTGCTTGCTCATAAGCCAGTTGTTTTATTAATGTCATTGCTTTTTCTGTATTCCCAAAAACTCTGGTAGCTGTTTGAATAAGCCTATCTACAAATTCAGCATAAGGTTCGTTAGCTCCTTGTATTACCTAAGATAATTGACCTTGTAAACCTCCATGTCCTTGTAAATTCTTCCATGCCTTAACTGCATCTACAGCAATTTGTGCATATACGCCAGGATCATATGCAATTTGTTGCTGCTGATCCTCATAAGGTCCCTTTCCTAACAATATATCTAGATTTCTCTGAGGATAACCAGCTTCTGCATTTCGCCTAGCCGTCTCCTTGCAAAATTCCTCATTGGCAACCTTCCATAACAGGTATTGTCCTCCATTTAGCACAGGTTTACACATATTAGCCCAGTCTGCTGGCATCATATTCAAGTTCTTAATGGATTCGACCATGTTTACAGTAAAGGGTGCTTGAGGACCATAGATGGTTACATCCTCTTTTAGCTGCTTCACTGTTTTGTAATTTAAAGCATGGTGAACTCGTTGCCCTCCTGCATCAAATACAGGCCATGTTAATATTTGAGATCTTGTCTCAGGATCCCAACTATCAGCTGCCGGGGTTGGGGGCCTCCCAGCATATGGAGTTGGTCTTGTTTGTTGGACACTTACATCCTTTGGAGATAGAAAGGTCTTAGTAGCAGTCTCTTTAGATGTGGTGTTGTTGGCTGGACACTTACACCTTCTGGTTACAGAAAGGTGTTAGTAGCAGTCTCCTGTTGTAACTTTCGTTCTGATGGCTTTTTCTGCTTTACACTTTCTTTCTCTGTCTGACTACCTTGAGAGACCTTCTCGTTTACTTGAATTTTTTTCTCTGTCTATTTCGAGAGACCTTCTCTTTTAATTGAATTTTTTTTTCTGTCTGACTAGTTCGAGAGACTTCCTCTTTTACTTGATTTTTTCCTCTGTCTGACTAGCTCGAGAGACCTTCTTTTCTACTTGAATTTTTATCTCTGTCTGACTAGCTCGAGAAACCTTCCCTTTTACTTGAATATTTCTAATATAACTATAATACAACCCAAGAAGATAACACCAAACAAAACTGAACCAGAATGAAACAAAAGTGGAACAACAGAAAATCATTATAATAGCTTTTCTATCCTTCTGAAATGTCCATCTGTCCTTTCTCTCTATCGGTTTCTCAGATGTGAGTGGTTTTTCTTCCATCTTACCCATCTCCAGGGACAGGTAACTTAAAAGTGAAGCAAAACAAAAGAGGAATCTTAAAATGGCTACCCATCCTCTCGCCCTGCCTTCAGAGGTGAGCAGTTTACATTATCACTTACCCTCACTCATTCCCCTTGCAGCCCACCAAATGCCACAGTCTGGCTGGGCACAATTCAGGAGCCACTTGATAAAAGAAACAAACTTTATTTTAAGAACCACACATTCCAAACAAACAGCTTCTCAGGAAAACTTTCAGAACCCAACTTCCACCACCGCATTCCCTCAAGCCATCAGTGATATACCTCACTTACTTGGTGATGGAACTCTCTGAACTGGAAGCCAGGGACAAAGAGCCAGTCCCAGTCTCAGTCCCAGTGGACTCATTGTTTGGATTTACAAAGGACAGTGTCAGTCTTTCTTGGTACATACTGATGTGAGGATGGCCAAATGCCAGGAGAGCTCTTAAGTGGAGCCTTTCCTGAGAAAGCAGAAAATGGCTGGCTCCTGACAACTTCACAGTGTTGGCCAAGGAGACCAGATCTGAGACAGGACAGGCCATTTCATGGGAAAATAGTATGGCCCACCATTCAGAGGACACTCTGGACAGTCACAGACCTACTTGGGGGAAGGAGGTGGCTTGTGGGTATGGGTGTGAGTTCGTGGTTTTGTCTCATGTTCTGACAATAGGTAGGAAAGGCAGAATGTTTGATTTGGAGTGCACTGTGTCTTGTAAGTCCTTTGACAAGGCAAGTGTTAGTATGTCTGTGTATCTCTCTGAGTCCGTGCTTGTAGACCATAGAAAAGAGAATGCATCAATGGATGTCTCCTGTCTAGTACAAAGCTTCCCAGCATTCATCCTGCCCAGTTTATGAATGGACTGTGGCTTGCATTATGGATGGGCAACACTTATTATCTTTCTAATTTCCTGTTTTCTTCCTGAATTCTGGCCACTCTCCAATATAGGCTCATGATTTTGTGTCCAAGATATGTACCACCTCCAAGCTCTGTGACATGGCCATGTAATGGATAGCTGAAGAGAATTGAAGCATTTCAGAAAACTCAGACATCAGTGTGACTTGTAAAGTCTCAGTGGAGAAACCCTGCTTTGGCCCATTTGCTTACCTATTGTTTATTTGCCCAGAATGTCAGGAAGCTCTTTGTCTCAGGCCTCACCTTTGTGAAGCCTGAAGCAAACAGTTTTCAAATGGAAATGAATGGGCATCACCAGTGGCTCTTTGCTTAATTGTTTTGGAAAGGGATGTGTCTGAATCAGCCTCTTGGACCTGTGTGAGGCTGTGGCTTAGATTCTCATCACATGATGGATCATTCCGTGTGTGAATCGATAACCAAAATGGCCAAAAGAGCAGTCCCTGTGCATGAAGTCTCTCGCCTTCCTCTGTAAGGCTCCTGACCTCCATCAAGTGAGAATAGGGATCCTTTGTGTCATTTGAGTTCTTCAAAGCCCTGGAGAGTCCAGCACATAGGTTCTTGGGTTTTATAATGACTCCAATTCACATAAAAAAATCTATATCTGACAGTCAGTAGGCTTCAAATTGGAGAAGCAGAGGCGTATTAAGGGCAGGCCTATTTGTTAAAACCTGGTTCACAGGAAGGGTATCCAGGCCACAATGACTTTAGGCAATGAGGAGAAAGGAAACTTATTTTGGACACTGTCTTGGACTTTGCCGCTCAGGGAAACCTCCAGACAAAGCTTAGGATGAGATTGTATATAGGGAAGACAATGAGGGCCATTTGGGAGTGTTTTCGTTTTAATTGGGGTCATTTGTGTGGTATTTGGAAGATATGACTAGGGACACCTGGGCTGAAATCTGGTGTGATTCCCCTTAGAGACTGAGTTCTGGAACTGACCTTAGAGAAGTATTATCATGAAATGTATTGGTGTTGAGATTTTAGTTGGCCACGCATGAGAGTCGCCGTTGGAAACCGAGATCTAGGCCCAGATTTGCTTTCCACAGATCACTGGGAATGTGAGCCAGGATATCACATGGTTTTATTCTGAAAGAAATGGCAGCCATAGATGAGAGTCAAAACACACATGGACCTCACATTGTAGACAGAAAGAGACCTGGCTTCATGTGACCTTTTGGCCACTCTTTGGGAAGCCTTGCCTCTGAGATTCCTACAGAGCTTTCATTGAAATGAGCTTCCTCACCATTTAATTGTTCCTGAATGAATTGAAACCCACAGTGCCTCCAATATCATTCTTGAAAAATGGGTAGATAAATACCATGAAATTTTTGAAATTCCCATGACCATGAGAATGGTGTAAGAACAGAGATGCCAGTAAGTTGGGGCCTGATAAGAAGTGGGTCTAGAAAAGTGGTGTGCAGGTGTGTAATTAAATATCTGTGGTGGGGCCATGTGGATCTGCCATTGGCTTCCAAATGGCTTGTGACTGACATGGTGCAGCCAGGAGACCCTTCTACGTAAAGGCATCTTGTTATATGGAGAGTTTTCAGGGCAATGTTAAGAATCAAATTGCTATGGTCAAGGATGCAAGCTATGTGGGATTGAAGCCTGGGTGGTGCATTATCCTGCAGACCCTGACACACCACACATGACAGAACTCCCTTTAGCACTGGGTCCCAGTTGAACTCCTTGTATATTGTGAAGCAAATACCAAACTCACATTGCAGCAGCAAGAAACACCACGAAAAGTGGAGGATGATCGAATGGCTTTACAGTCCACACGGAAAGAGTTAGCCCCCAGTGGCCACAGTTTACCTACAAAGAGAGAATTCAGCACTGCTGCCTCATGTTCATTAGAAAATAAGAAACCATGTCCTCCATGTCACTTAGATACATATCCAGCTTTGATGGTCTTTCTACAAAGGAAGGTAAAGCTCCTGACAACAACAAATATTTCAAGTGCCCAAACTCAGAGGCAGTTTCTCAAGAAGTCTTTACTCCAGCAGAGCTCCATTTTTGTGGAGTATTTACCTGTCACTTACTTTTGGAAACTCCTCTACCACCGTCAAGATTGTGAATTCTTGAGCATATTCCAATCCAGATATGTATTCACAGATTTTCTAACTCTTCCACTCTAATTGTGTTTTACTTGGGGAGAAGGTAAAGTCCAGGCATTGTTCTCGATGAGAGTGGGAATATTTATGTGTAGCACATATTTACATACACAATGGATTCATTTTCCTATTTTCCATTCAAAATTCTGAATCCCTGACACTAACTCATACCCTACTAGACTCTGACTACTAGTTCTAATATGATGGAGAAAAATAACCCAAACAGAATAGAAATACAAGCAGTTCAGATGAGGCATAGTGTATAGTTGGACTTGCCTTTTGCATTATACAGGGTAGGAGTTATAAATCTAGTCAATTTTTTTGTTAAAATAGTTCTCTATGTGTTTTTAAAGTTAACAAATATGTGAATTCCTGTCTCCCTTTCTCGGTAGCCAAATCAGCACATGTAATTTCATATGCACATATAGAATCGTACCTGTTATCACATATACATTCTTGTGAGTTGACTGACTTGGCAGATACCAATTGGGATAAGAGATCACTCCTCCCAAACACAGTTGGAACTGAAAATTCAACCTATGGGTGAGCTTGTAGATGAAAAACATGATAAATAAAATCATGTTCAGTATAATGAATATTTTTGTATCAGTGGATGATATACATTTCATGTTGAATTTGGATTGGCATATATATTGCTACGTTTTAATGTCTGTGTGTGTGTGTGTGTGTGTGTGTGTGTGTGTGTGTATTTATATATATACACTCTTCAAATTTTTCAAAATATGAAATATATGTGTCTTATTGTACACTCCCTAAATTCATTCGTATTCATGTATGTGGATTTATAATCTAATTTTCAAAAGATTATTCTCAGAAATATTCATCCACCTGAAATACATATTTGTTTCCTAGAACTGAAAACTAACTTCAGTGAATGGTGCATATGAATCCTAATATTGCTACAGTAACTGACCCAGTTTAACATCAATGCAAGTAGATTATTATGGAAGATGATGTTTATTTTGATGTTCATTTTTAGTCAACACTGGTACATTACTATTTCTTCAGTTTATGCCCATCATAAGATATATATTTCATACACAAGTTAGCAAATTTGTAGGCATTTGTTTCACATTCAATAACTTCCTTCTTCAGAACACATGTAGTCCTCCATGTTTCTTGACAAGACTTTTCATGAGACTTCTTTCTAAACACATTATTTTCGATTTCCATAATCAATTTTGAAGCAAAACTCACACACTCTTCATAATAATATATAACCCTAATATTACCATTAGAAGTATAACTGGTTGGAATGAATGATTGTATATCAATGTAAGATTTTCTGTATACTTTCAGATATCAATTCAATCAGTTAGTTAAAGTGGACCAATTATATTATTTATTCTCAGTATGGTCTATTCTTGCATTATCTCTATATTCATAGACAGATGGTACACCTCTTTGTACCCCCAATACTCATTTATACGTCTTCAAAATATTGCTCCCAGAAATGGTGGAAGAAATACTCATGTCACCTGATCTACATATACATTTTATCACAGTAATATTCTGGAAAGTAAAGCAAAGGTCACACTTATGATTGTACCAAAGCCTAAATTTAAAGTGAGCATGGATTTCTAAAAACATCCATGTCCCGGTTGCCTAATGCTCTCAAATGTCAATCCAATTGTTGACTACATGTTTGTTTCTTTCTAAGATTATATATTCAAACTCAACTCTGTTGAAAATGTCTAATCCTATCACTCACTTTATACTTTGCCTGATATCCTAATGTCTCTATTGATATCTGCTTTCCTTCATAATTTCCCAGTTCATCATTTTGACTATTCATTTGTGCTGACATTTTTATTCACTCTCTACCTGAAACCCAATTGCTTAATAACTTTTGGTCCAAATCCTATACTCTCTCTTCTTTCTGAATTTACCGACTATCTTCCAAATCCTACTGACTATCCTTTTTTGAATGGATGTTCTCTTTGACATTCAATCATCCAAGGTACAAAGTTCGATGCCATTGTGTATTGATTTATCTGAATCATCTGTGCAGGACATAATTCAAAGCTAAGTCTCCCAATCAAGGGCCCAATCCCTTTCTGGGCTTCAAATCTTACTTAGATTTATGTTTTCATACATATATTTCACCTTTATATTCTTATAAATAATGCAGGTTTCCAATACCATTATTCATCCAGCAAAATGATTCTTAACCCAAATAGAACATGTTATTAACCCAAACCATATACTGTTCCCTCATTCTAACTTTATAGAAGATCAGGGACAATGTTGGAATGTAGGGGATATACCACCTGCTGAAAACCTCAAAGGTCCATGCAGAAATAGTCCCTGGAAAAGATGTAGGTAGCTATGAAGGACCTGAGAGAGCAAAAGTCATTTTTCATGGAAAACAACCTTGTCTGGAAGAGGGGTTGTGTCTGAATCAGCCTCTCTCTTCCTAATGTACAGAAGATGGACCAATCCAGGCCTGTGTGGAGAGCTGTTCAGGGGTGCCTATGGGCGATATACCATTCTAACTTGTGAAAGTGTCACAGGAAATAGGGGCATCATCCATCTCATGGGACCCTTGGAAGCAACTGTTAGGACAAAGTGGTTGCAAAGGCACTGACCTCATTCAGTTACAGAAGGAAGTGACCTCATCTCTATTCCTTGGTGATGGAACTCTCTGAACTTGCGATATAGGAACCAGACACCCAGAGCCAATTCCAGTCCCAGTCCCAGTGGGCTCACTTGTTTGGATACTCCAAGGACAGAGTCAGTCTTTCTTGGTATCTACTGATGTGATTATGGCCAAATGCCAGGAAAGCTTTTAAGACTGGCCTTTCCAGAGAAAGCAAGTAGTGGCTCACTGCGGGCTCCTGACAAATTCACAGAGTTGGCCAAGGAGACCAGATCTGAGACAGGACAGGCAATTTCGGAGGAACATAGAAAGGCTCACCAGTGAGAGTACACTCCGAATAGTCACAAACCTACTTTGGGGAAGAAGATGCATTTGTGGTTTTAGTTGTGTGTTTGTGGTTTTGTCTCATGTTCTGAGAAAAGGTAAGAAAGGTGGTTTGTTTGGTTTGGAGTGAACTGTTTCTAGTAAGTCATTTGACAAGGCAAGTGTTTCTATGTCTGTGTATTCCAGTGTGTATGTGGTTGTAGACATTAGAAAAAAAGAATTCATCAATGGATGTGTCCTGTCTAGTAGAAAGCTTCCCAGCATCAATCCTGCCCAATTAATGAATGGACTGTGCCTTGCCTTATCGAAGGGCAACACCTATAAACTTCCTAAGTTCCTGTTTTCTTCCTGAATTCTGGCTACACTCCAGAATAGGCTCATGGTTTTCTGTCCAAGATATTTACCACCTCCAAGCTCTGTGATAGGGCCATGTACTGGATAGCTGAAGGGAATGATGAGCATCTCAGAAAACTCAGATATCAGTGTGACCAGTAAAGTCTCAGTGGAGAAACTCTGCTTTGGGACATTTGCTTACCTACTATTCTTTTGCCCTGAATGTCAGAAAGGACTTTGCCTCAGGCCACCCCTTTGTGAAGCCTGAAGAAACCAGTTTTCAAATGAAAATGAATGGGCTTCCCCTGTGGCTCTTGGCTTAACTGCTTTAAAAAGGGATGTGTCTGAATCAGCCTCTTGGCCCTGTGTGAGGCTGTGGCTTAGATTCCCAAAACCTGATGGATGTAAAGATCCCATGTGTGCATCCAAAATCAAAATGACAAAAATTGCCATCATTGTAGATGAAGTCTCTAGCCTTTCTCTGTAAGGTTTCTGACCTCCATCAAGTGAGAATAGGGATCCTTTGGGTCAAATGAATCCTTCAAAGCCATGCAGAGGCTAGCCCATAGGTGATTGGGTTTTCTCTTGAATACAGTTCACATAAAGAATCTAAACCCCACAGTCAGAAGGCCTCAAATTGGAGAAGTGGAAAAGTATTAATGACAGACCTATTTGATCACTCCTGGTTCACAGGAAGGGTGTACAGGCCACCCTGACTTTTGGCAAATGAGGGTAAAGGGAGCTTATTTTGGACACTGTCTTGGGCTGCACCCCTAATGGAAAACTCCAGCCAAAGGTTATGATGAGTGTCTATATGGAAGAAGATTAGGGCCGTGTGAGAGTGTTTTGGTTTTAATTGTGGTCATTTGTGTTGCGGTTGGAAGAAAGGACTGGGTCCACTTGGACTTGAACTCTGGTGTGATTCCCCTTAGAGACTGAGTTCTAGAACTGACCTCAGAGAAGTATTGCCATGAATTGTGTTGGGATTTTAGGAGGCCACTAATGAGAGTCGCCCTTGGAAACTGAGATTCAGGCCCAGAGTGGCTTTCCACAGAGCACTGGGAATATCAGCCAAGATATCACATTATTGTATTCTGAAAGACATGGCAGTCATAGTTGAGAGTCAAAAAACACATGGACCTCACATTGTAGACCTCAATAGGACTGGCTTTATGTGACATTTGGCCACTATTTGGGAAGCCTTGCCTGTGAGAATTCTCCAGAGCTTTCATTGAAATGAGCTTCCTCACCATTTAAGGGTTTCTGAATATATTGAAAACCACAGTGCCTAAAACATCTTCCTTGAAAAATGGCTAGATAAATACCATGAAATTTTTGAAATTCCCATGACCTGATGGCACTGGAGAACCTTTGGGTGTGCCATTGCTGATCTTGAGTATGCCAGACAATGCCTTGATTGACTTGGTTTCATGAAAATGGTGTAGAACAGAGATGCCAGTAATTTGGAACCTGCTGAGTAGTGGGCCTAGAACAGTGGTGGGAAAGTGTGTGATAAAATATGTGGTGGGGCAATGTGGATCTGCCTTTGGCTTCCAAATGGCTTGTTACTGACATGGTGCAGCCAGCAGTCCCTTCTTTGTAAAGGCATCTTGTCATATGGAGAGGTTTTAGGGCAATGTTCAGAATCAGGTTGCTATGGTCAAGGGGGCAAGCAATGTGGGATAGAAGCCTGGTTAGTGCATTATCCAGCAGACCCTGACCCAACACTCGTGGCAGAAATCCATCCAGCACTGTGTCCCAGTTGAACTCCTTGTATTTCTTGAAGCAAATACCAAACTCCCAGTGCAGCAGCAAGAAACACCACAAAAATTGGAGGATGTCCAAATGGCTTCACAGTCCACACAGGGATACACTTAGCCCCCACTTTCCACAGGTTACCTACAAAGAGAGAATTCAGCATTGCTGCCTCATTTTCATTGGAAAATATGAAACAATTTCGTCCAGGTCACATAGATGCAGACCCAGCTTTGATGGTCTCAGTACAAAGGAAGCTAAAACTCCTGACAACAACATATATTTCAAGTGCCCAACCTCAGAGGCAGTTTCTCAAGAAGTCTTTAGGTCAGCAGAACTGCATGTTTGTGGATGTTTACCCTGTCCCTTACTTTTGGAAAATCCTCTACCACCTCCAAGGTTTCAAAACCGTGAGCATATTCCATTTCAGATATGTATTCACTGATTTTCTAACTCTTCTCCTCTAATGGTGTTTTAGTGGGGTGAAGGTACTGTCAAGGCATTATTCTTGATTAGATTGGGAAGATATTTGTGCAGCACACATTTGCATACACATTGGATTCATTTTCCAATTTTCCATTCGAAATACTGAATCCCTGACACTATCCCCTACCCTACTAAACTCTGACTACTAATGCTAAAAAGATGGAGAAAAATAACACAAACAGAATAAAAATACAAGCATTTCAGTGGAGGCATGGTGTTGAGTTGGAATTGCCTTTTGCATTATATAGTGTAGGAGTTATAAATCTAGTCAAGGTTTTGTTGAAGTCGTTCTACATGTTTTATTAAAGTTAACCAATATGTGAATTCCTGTCTTCCTTTCTCTGTAGCCTATTCACCACCTGGATTTTTATATGCCACTTAGAATCCTACCTGGGACCACATGTGCATTCTTGTGAGGTGGCTGACTTGGCAGATACAAATTGTAAGGGATCACTTCTCCTAAACGATGTTGGAACTGAAAATTCAAATTATGGGTGAGCTTCCTACTTGAACAATATTATTCATAAATCCATGTTCAGTAAAATAAATATTTTTGGATCTGTTGATGATATATATTTCATTATGAATTTTGATTGGCATATATATTGCTATTTTTAATGTCTGTGTGTGTGTACACACACACACACACACACACACACACACACACACATATATATATATATATACACTCTCCAGATTTTTCAAAATATGAAATAAGTGTCTTATTTTACACTCACCAAATTCATTCATATTCATATATGTGAATTTATAATCAACTTTTCACAAGATTATTCTTAGAAATATTCATTCACCTGAAAAACATATTTCTTTCCTAGTAGTGAAAAGTAACTTCAGTGAATGGTGCACACAAATCCTAATATTTCTACAGTACCTGACCCAGTTTAACATCAATGCAAGTAGATTCCAATCGGACATGATGTGTATTTTGACGTTCATTTTTATTCAGCACTGGTAGATTACTATTTCTTCAATTAATGCACATCAAAGGATATATATTTCATCCACAAGTTAGGAAATTTATAGGCATTTGTTTCACTATCAATCACTTCCTGCTTCAGAGCACATGCATTCCTCCATGTTTCTTGACTGGTCTTTTCATGAGAAAAGGGATGGACAAGGCAATGTAAGGCAACTAAGATAGCACCGAACACAGCGAAACAGTCCTATTTGGTTGCAACCGGATTTAGAGGGCATTGTTTCTGTTGTAATCAATTAATCCCCTGAACCCCAAGTTTAGATTGTTTCAGAATTTGGTACCCAACATGTAAGGGAGGAGCTCAGAAGTTCACAGTCTGCTGAAGTTCATAAAAAGCAGTTTTTGTTTCTTTTTTTTTCACTGTTCTGGGCAAGTTAACATTTTAAGGACACCTGGGAGGGGCAGAGCTTTTTTCTTCTGTTTTTTTTTCTCCCTGCCAGCTATTACCATGGAGCCCAGTTGGTAACTTCTTTATCTTAGAAATGTAGCCATCTCTGTGAAGCCCCAGCTAAAGGCCAGAGGCCTTGTTCACATATTGCCAGCATTGTGACTGACTCTTTCCGAACACATTATTTTCGATTTCCATAATCACTTTTGTAGCAAAACTAACATATCTTCATGAGAAACTGTAACCCTAATATTAATATTAGATGTATAATTGGTTGGAATGAATGATTGTATATCAATATAATATTTCTTATATATTTTCAGATATCAATTCAATCCGTTATTTAATGTGGAACCAGTTATATTATTTATTCACTTATGGTCTATTCATGCATTATCTCTATATTCATTGACACAGTGTACACCTCTTTGTACCCCCAATACCCATTTATATGTCTTCAAAATATTGCTCCTAGAAATGGTGGAAGAAACACTCATGTCACCAGATCTACATATACATTTTATCACAGTAATATTCTGGACACAAATGCAAAGGTCACACTTATGATTGTACCAAAACCTAAATGGAAAGTGAGCATGGATTACAAAAAAATATCCATGTCAAGGTTGCCTAATGCTCTCAAATGTCAATCTTATTGGTGAATACATATTTGTTTCTTCCTAAGATTATATATTCTAACTCAAGCCTGTTGAAAATGTCTAATCGTATCAAGCACTTTATATTTTGCCTGATTTCATAATTTCTTTATTCATATCTGCTTTCCTACATTTTTTCCCATTTCATTATTGTGACTGTTCACATGTGCTGACATTTACATTCACTCTGTAACTTAACCCCTATTGCTAAAGATATTTTGTTCCAAATCCTATACTCACTCTTCTTTTTAATCCTACCTATATCCCTTTTTGACTGGATTTTCTCTTCTACATTCAATCATCCAGGAAATGTTCATGCAAGCATTGGAAAAAGAGACCACCAAGAGTGTGTCTCATGCAACAGCAAGGGGTTTATTGGGGGTCCAGCATGCTGAGGTTCAGAGCTCACATGAATAGAGCAGAGAGCCCTGAGAACAGCTTAAGCAGAGCTTATATACTTTCCTTGTAGAGGGCAGGGCTGGAAATTTATTGATGGGTCAGAGAGAGTGGGAGGTTTGCGTGTAACTCTGTGAGGGAATACATTCTGCAATTTGGCAGTTGGGGACAGCACAATCTGGGAACAAGATTGGCAAACAGTTCTCAATATTTCAAAAGTGTTTTGTTAAGCATACAGAAAAACAGGAAGTTACAAGTACCTTTTTTATTAACCTTTCATTCCTCACTTATTTTTCTGGCTACTTTTAATCATAAAAGTGATCATTGGGGGGTGTCACATTCTATGTCTGCTAGTAAGGTATTACCATAAGTTTAACTTGTCCTATTTGAACTTGGAGAAAAGAAATTACACGGTTGAGCAAACAGGGTTTTATAGTTAGTAATAATATGAGGATTATTATTGGACAGGCCAGGGTGGATAAAAGCGTAGATAACCAGGGAGACTGTGTGAACCATGACTCAAACCACCCTTTTGGGGCCTCTCTCTCTCCTTGACACTCTTCAAGGCATCCTTTTATTTTACTCATATGTTTTTTTACAACTCCAATATGGTCGGCATAAAAACAACATTCTTACATCAATGCAGCACAAAGGCCCCCTTCTCTCATGAAGAGGAGGTACAACCCTCCACTGTTGTGTAAAACAACTTCAGAGAGAGAGGTTAAAGATTCCTGCAAAGCTGTGATGGAGGTTTCTAATATCTTTAAGTTTTGGTCTATTGCTGCTTCTATTCGGGTCATTTGTTGTGTACCATGGACAAGGGCAGTCGTTCCTGTGACTACCCCTGCAGCAACTCCAATTCATAATATGATGGCTAAAGTGAGGGACATATGTTCCCAGTGGAACCGGGTTGTATGGCCCCCTGTTTGACCTTCAAATGAAGCTGGGTGAATATAGACCAATCTGGGAAACATCTTCACAATTACACAATTAATCATATCTGTTGACCATTTCATGAAAACATAAACAATGTTTAAGTATATAGAATTATACTGCTGTAGGGGCGGACAAGGCAAGGCACCAAAGATAGCACTGAAGACAGGGAAACAGTCCTATTTGGTTGCAACAGTATTCAGAGGGCATTGCTTCTGTTGTAATCAATTAAATCCCTCAACCCCAAGTTTAGGTAGTTTCAGAATTTTGTACCCAACATGAAAGGGAAGGGACTCAGAAGTTCAGAGTCTGCATAACTTCACAAAAAGAAGTTTTTTTTTCTGTTTTTTCCTCTGTTGTGGGCAATTTAACTTTTCAAGGACACCTGGGAGGGGGAGAGCTTTTTCTTCCTTTTCTTTTATCCCCCTGCAGCTGAAACCATGGAGCCCATTTTGTAATTGTTTATCTTAGAAATGTAGCCATCTCTGTGAAGTCCCAGCTCAAGGCCAGAAGCCTTGTTCACATATTGTGTGAAAAAATATTAAGGGGGTGTCTAGCTTAGGAGTGCTGATTTTTCCAGCCAGTAGCCAAGTAGAACAGGGCAACAGAAAAAGAGGAAGTTTATCTACACTGAACTTTTTTATAGGGACTCTTTTGCTGAAAGTCCTAAAGTCATCCATGGTGAAGACTTCTGGAGAAGTTCAGTTAAGATTTTTCTGTGGGCCTGGTACAGCGGGGCAAGACGGGGAAGGCAGGGGGTGTGAGCAGCTCCGTTGATCTGAGAATGAGGAAGGAGAGATGTAAAAGAAAAATGGGAAAGGGGTTTGGGATTTTTCTAGCAACAAAAACTTGAGCAGTAGAACAGGTAGGGCAGAGGGAAAGACGAGAGTGAGTATCCCAAAAAGCCTGTGAGGGACTTTAAATTCTTAGTAACCTGTTTTCATTGATGACAAAACAACTTTAAAGGCCATTTTCATTACATCTTCGATAGGGGTCTGAGGGCTCTCCAAAGCTGGTTTGAGCTTTGGGTTAGCAGGTAAGAGGACCTGGTGGGACCTGGTGCGGGCACTGACATGGGAAGATTGAAGTGAGTGGGTGGATGGGTACCTCAGTACCTGCTACCTCAGAAAGGGGGCAATGCTCTGAGAACCGGCAGAGGTTTGGGTTTTTGATCTTGTAATTGGAGAAGAGAAATCAGGTTGCTGAGGTGGGAGTGACAGCAGAGAGTCTGGAGCAGAAGGCTGAGGGTGAGGAACTATTGGAGAAGCATAGTTCAGGATGTGAGCGAAAGAGGGAAAAGGCCTCCACATAGAGGAATTTCTTTTCACACTTTTGAGCACTTGCAGAAGTTAAAAAGGTCACACATAATTTGAGGATCTGGAGACTCCTCTGGGGGCCATCAGATTTGTTTGGCTAACTGGTAATATGGCCAATACTGTGTACTGAATTTGATGAGGATATTGCCTTCCACCAGGCAGATCCTGTATGCTGAAATCCCCATGCCTTACAGAAGAAGTCGGCTTTTCCCCCACACAACCATGGCGGTTTGTGGCTTTCATAGTCTGCCGGGCAAACATACTAATATAGGCTAGCCAACCTGCATCTGGCTTGCCTGTCCCTACAACGATAAAGTTTGTTTCCATTATCTATGGTACAGAAAGGATTTAATGGAATTTTAGTGGGATCCTCTTCCTCAGGGATATAATAATAGGAAAGACCTATAGCCAGCTGACATATATCTGGGTGGACTGATGGCCACCAGGTCCCTAAGAGGGCTGTATGCAAGATAGACCATACTTCTTGTCTAGTAGGATTTGTGATCAGCCATCGCTGCTGAACGGGCTGATGAGTGTTAGATCTACTGGTGTCCAAGGGGAGAGTCTATAGCCTTATCCAAGTGGCGAATACGGAATTTGAAAGGGTTACCAGTCTTTTCCAGTTTCCATCCAGAGTCTGGACAGGTCGCAGGCTTGAGATGAGAGGCATGGATCCAGGAAATGATTCCGTCTACTTTTACCGCTGTAGGTGTTATAAGTAGCACCTGGTATGGTCCTTTCCAGCGGGGTTCCAGGGATGACATCTGATGTCCTCTTATGTAAAGGAAGTCTCTTACTTGATATCGATGTGGAGTCCCCTCGTCCCCAGGTTGGAAGGCAGTGGCCAGCTGTTTCCACAGGTATAGCTGAGTTCTTTCAAGAGATTTAAGTCTGTCAAGCAAGGGTGTGTGGAAGGGATCCTTAGGACTCAGAGTTGGGGTTAGGTCCCTTCCTGGAGGAGGGGCCCCATAGAGAATTTCATAGGGGGTGAGGTTTCACAAAGAAACAAAGGGAGTATTTCTTGCATGAAACAGTGCATAAGGCAGGAGCATATTCTAATCTTTTATGCCGGTCTCTAAGCTTAATTTCGTGAAGGTCTCTTTAATGGTTCAATTTATTTTTTTTACATGTCCTAAGCTCTGGGGTGTATAAGCACAATGTAAGTTGCAATTAATCCCCAGGGTCCTGGCTAACCCCTGATTTACCTGGCCCATGAATGCCGTTCAATTATCACACCATATTACATTAGGCAGACCGTGTCTTTGAAAAATATCTTTCAGGATCTTCTTGACCACCATTTGTGCCCATTTTTTTTTGTGTGTGTGTGTGGGGGGGGGGGAAAGGCTTCAATCCATCCTGAAAATGTATCTACAAAGACTAGGAGATATTTAAATCCATACCTTGATGGCTTAATTTCAATAACGCCCACTTCCCATAATTGTCCTGGTCTGGTTCCTCATAAATGCTTTCCTTCAGGAAGCTTGGAATGGTAAGCATTAACCAATTGACAGAACTGAAAGGCTTTACCCATTCAGTTATTTCCTTTCACTGTGAGTGAGTTAGTCTAAAACTCTGTTCTTGATCCTTCAGGAATGCCTGCATTTTTTTTTGAACCAAGATGACTGAGTTGATGTACAATTTTAACGTAGTGTAGGGCTTTCTGAAATTGCAGGCTGGGCTCAGTGAAATGAGGAGTTCAGTGTCAGTGTTCTTAGATGTTATCAAAAGCTTGCTGGTGCTCAAGGGTCCGTTGGAAATGGGCATTCTCATTTAACAGGGGGTATAAAGGAGCAGCTAAGAACACAAACTCAGGTCCATAACATGCAAAAGTCAGCAGTCCCAATAAACTCTTAATGTTGTCTCCTGTTAAATGGGGGAGGTATCTGCACAAGGTTTTGTTTCCTGGGCTCAGTGAGCAATCAATTACCGCTCCTAAGGGAATACCCCAGGAAGATTACATCTTGCTGGCAAATTTGGGCCTTTTTGGCAGAAGCTCTATACCCAAATTGAGCAAGCTCGGATAATAGTGCTTGGGTCGCAGACTCACAGTTTTCCTTGGTGTCGGCTGCCAGTAGCAGGACATCCACATATTGAATAAGGGTCACTTCAGGGTGCGTAGATCCGAAGTTGTTGAGATCTCTGTGAAGGACTTCATCAAAGAGAGTGGGGGAGTTTTTGACCCCCCTGTGGGTGTCTAGTCCAAGTTAGTTGACAAGACGTTCCAGTTTCTGGGTCTACCCACTCGAAAGCAAACAGCAACTGACTATCTTTATGCAGAGGCAAGCAAAAGAAAGCATCTTTTAAGTACAGAACAGTATACCATTTTCACTCAGCCACAGCAAAGAATTTATTGGGGGTCCAGCCTGCTGCGGCTCAGAGCTCACTTGAATAGAGCAGAGAGCCCTGAGAACAGCTTTAACAGAGCTTATATACTTTCCTTGGAGAGCGCAGGGAGGGAAATTAATTGATGGGTCAGGGCGAGTGTGCAGTTTGCATGAAACCGGGTGAGGGAGTATATTCTGCAGTTTGGCAGTTGGGGATAGCACATTCTGTGAACAAAATTAGCAAACAGTTCTCAAGATTTCAACAGTGTTTTCTTAAGCATACCGAAAACCAGGAAGTGACAAGTGCCTATTTTATTAACCTTTCACCAAAGCAAAATGGAAAGTGAGCATGGATTACTAAAAACAACAATGTCCAGGTTGCCTAATGCTCTCAAATGTCAATCCTATTGGTGACTGCATATGTCTGTCTTCCTAAGATTATATATTCAACCTCAACCATGTTGAAAATGTCTAACCCTATCACTCACATTATACTTTGCCTGATTTCCTAATGTCTCTATTGATATCTGCTTCCCTACATATTTTCCCCAGTTCATCATTGTGAGTGACTCTTCATATGTGCTCATATTTACGTTCACTCTCTACCCGAAACCCTATTGCTAATGAACCTTTTGTCCAAATCCTAAACTCACTCTTTCTTTCTAAACCTACTGACTACCTTCCTAATCCTGACAACTATTGCTTTTTGACTGCATGTTCTCTAGGACATTTAATCATCCAAGGTATAAGGTCCTCTGCCATTGCATATCAATTTATCTGTGACATCTGTGCAGAACATAATTCAAAGCTAAGTATCCCACTAAAGGCCTCAATGCCCTTCTGGGCTTCAAATTGTACCTAGATTTCAGATTGTATACTTATATTTCACCTATATATTCTTGTGAATATCGCAGGTTCCCAATACCATTATTTATCCCACAGAATGTTTCCTAACCCAAATAGAATATGTTATTAACCCTAACCATACACTATTCCCTCAATCTAACTTTACAAAAGAGCGGGGACAGAGTAGGTCTTACAATACAGGAATGTAGGGGATGTTCCACCTGCTGAGAACCTCAAAGGTTGATTCATAAATGATCCTTGGAGAAGATGTAGGCAGCTATGAAGGACCTGAGAGAGCAAAAGTCATCTTCCATGGCAAACAACCTGGTCAGGATGAAGGGATGTGTCTGAATCAGCCTCTCTCCTATTGATATAAAGAAGATCGACCAAACCAACCCTGTGTGGAGAGCTTCTCCTGGGTGTCTATGGTTGATATACCATTCTAACTTCTGAAAGTGTCACAGGAAGTAGGGGCAGCTTCCATCACAATGGACCCTTGGAAGCATCTGTTAGGACAAAATGGTTGCCAAGGCAGTGACCTCATTCCATTCCTGTAGGAATTGACGTACCTCACTTCTTCAGTGATGGAACTCTCTGAACTTGGGATCCAGGAAGCAAAACACACAGAGCCAGTCCCAGTCCCATTCCCAGTGGGCTCACTTGTTAGGATTTACCAAGGAGAGAGTCTGTCTCTCTTGGTACCTAATGGTTTGAGGATGACCAAATGCAAGTAGAGCTCTGAAGACGGGCCTTTCCTGAGAAAGCAGGTAGTGGTCAGCACAGACTCCATACAACTTCACAGAGATGAACAAAGAGACCAAAACTGAGACAGGACAGGCCATTTCGGGGGAACATACAATGGCCCACTAGTCAGAGGACACTCTGGATAGTCACATACTTACTTGGGGGAAGGAGGTGCTTTTTTGAGTGTGGGTGTTAGTTTGTGGTTTTGTCTTATGTTCTGAGAATAGGTAGGAAAGGCGGTTTGTTTGGTTTGGAGTGGAATGTTTCTATAAAGTCCTTTGACAAGGCGAGTGTTTTTGTGTCCGTGTATCCCACGGTGTCCTTGGTTGTACACATTAAAAAAGAGAATGCATCAATGAATGTATCCTATCTAGTAGAAAGCTTCCCAGCATTCATCCTGCCCATTTTAGGAAAGGACTGCTGGTTACCTTTTCGATGGGCAACACCTACTAACTTGCTAAATTCCTGTTTTCTTCCTGAATTCTGGACACTCTCCAGAATAGGCTCATGGTTTTCTGTCCAAGATATGTACCACCTCCAAGCTCTGTGACATGGCCATGTACTGGATAGCTGAAGGGAATGGCAAGCATCTCAGAAAACTCAGATATCATTGTGACTGGTAAAGTCTCATTGGAGAAACCCTGCATTGGAATTTGTTAACTTATTGTTCTGTTGCCCTGAAGTCAGAAAGGTCTTTGTCTCAGGGCACCCCTTTGTGAATCTTGAAGAAAAGAGTTTTCAATTGGAAATGAATGGGCATCACCTGTGGCTCTTTGCTTAATTGCTTTGGAAAAGCATGTTTCTGAATCAGCCTCGTGGCCCTTTGTGAGGCTGTGGCTTAGATTATCAGCGCCTGATGGATCTAAAGAAAAACCTAATGTGTGGATCCCAAACCAAAATGGCAAAAAGATCAGTCATTGTGGATGAACTCTCTCTTCTTCCTCTGTAAGGTTCCTGACCTCCACCAAGTGAGAATAGGGATCCTTTGGGTCAAATGTGTTCTTCCAAGCCCTGTAAAGTTGCTTTGGTTTCCTAATGACTCCAAATCACATAAGGAATATATACCTGACAGTCAGTAGGCCTCAAATTGGAGGAGCAGAGCAGTATTAAAGTAAGAACTATGTGTTCAATCCTGGTTCACAGGAAGGGTGTTCAGGCCACCCTGAGGTTAGGCAAATGAAGTGCAAGGGAGCTTTTATTGGACACTCTTTTTTTGGCTGTGCCATTCATGGAAATCTCTAGCCAAAAGTTATGATGAGTGTATATATGTAAGAAGATGAGTGCCATGTGGGGAGTGTTTCGGTTTTAATTGTGGTCATTTGTGTGGCTGTTGGAAAAGATGACTGGGTCTACCTGGGCTTGAACACTGGTGTGATTCCCCTCAGAGACTGAGTTCCATAACTGACCTCAGAGAAGTAATTGCTTGGGAAAAGAATGTGTCTTAATCAGGCTCTTGACCCTGTGTGAGGCTGTGGCTAAGATTATCAGCAACAGATGGATCTAAAGAAAGATCCCATGTGTGCATCCAAAACCAAAATGGCCAAAAGAGAAGTCATTGTGGATGAAGTCTCTCGCCTTCCACTGTAAGGTTCTGAAAGAATAAAACAAATTGAAATTAAAACGCAAACAACCAGGTTTGTAAAGTTTCCAAGCTGCACTCAGAACCAGAAATTTCTGTGGCACTTAAGACAATTCCTGAAACTGCCCATTAGATGTGTGTTGAAATCTTCCCTGACCACCTAGTTACTTAACAACCCCTTCCCAGAAACCGTGCACCTCACCACGTATACATCTCAGGGCTGCAACCAATCAGTTAAAATATATACCCCTTCTCAGGGCTGACCAATCACCCCCTGCCCGACCTTTTCCCGCCAATGAATGTGCTAATCATGTTTTAGAGTTGTTATTTGATTTTCCCGTGGTACATGATGATTTTCTAAAGGAGGCTATAATGTATGTAAAGTCCCTGCCCTCTCTAAAGAATGTATATAAACTCTGCTCAAGTTGTTCTCAGGGCTCTTTGTTCTTTGCTCCTCTGAAGAGAGCTCTGAGCCCCAGCATGCTGGACCCCCATTAAACCCTTTGCTGATGCATGAGAAAGCCTCTTTGTTGTCTTTTCCTCTGACTTTTGTCGCACCTTTTCATCTGGAGGCCCCAGGTGAGATATTCAGCAGCGGTGGAAGAAAGACCTCAAGGGACTCCTCTGGCAGTAAGCAAGGTGCCTCTTTCTGGTTTCGGGTTTCAAGTTAGGGCGTGGCAAAGTGGCTGTTGGTGAAGAGCATTAGGTCTCTCCTATGGTGTGACAGACCTATCACAGAGCCAAAGGTCACGTCCCTGGGAGACTCTCCGGAGGACTAGTGAAATCAAGGAATAGTAGTTTCCTCAACTCGGTTATATTTTGCTTCAGGAATCGGTTTGCCAGCCCATCAGGTTTTGCCGGCTACTCAGTTTTGTTCATTGTCCTGAACTCATGTTGAGATTACTGTCTGTCTTTATTATCTAACCCATCAAGATTTGCCAGTTACTCAATTCTAATCTTTGTCTTGGACTCATGTTAAACGTTTACTGTTTGTCTTTGTCTGTGTTGCGTTTGTGTCTTCACTGTCCCTGTTTGAGTAACTCCCATTATGGGACAAAGCACTTTCTCTTCTCTGTCCTTGACCCTTGATCATTGGACTGATGTCCACTCAAGGGCCCAGAATCTTTCTTTTTCAGTAAAATGCCGTACCTGGCAGACATCCTCGAAGTCAGATGGCCCCCAGAAGGATCCTTCCACTTTCCTCTAATCCGAAAAGTCAGAGATATAGTCATTCAGCTGGGGCCACGTGGCAACCCAGATCAACAGCCATATACCCCTTCCCCCACGATCCTCTAATTCAAAACTTTCACTCCTCCCCCTGTTCCTTCCATTCTCCCTGAGTCACAAGACTGGACACTCCTCCCCCTCCTTATCTTATACTCTCCCTCCCCAACCCCCAACAAAGTTCCTGATGATCCTCCCACCGCTGACTCAGCCTCTCCATTGCTAGAGGCAATTGGGCCAGATCCAAGCCCTTCAGGGGACTTCCCCGCAGCAGCAGCAGCCCTCCTCCCCTGGAGGAAGCTGGGCAACCTAAAGGAACCCACCGGCGATTGATAATAAAAAACTCAGAAGCCCCTGTTTTGCTCACTCTCTTTCCCTATGGGCCCATGAACCGACCCAACTGGGACCCCAACACCTTTGAAGATTGGAAGCATCTGTCCTCTTATCGCCAGGCTTTAATAGCAGTTCTCGGAGTGGCCGCCAGAGGGCCGACCAATTTGGCCAAGGTAAGACAGATTATCCAAGGGCCTAATGAGTCTCCCTCTATGCTTCTGTAGAGAATTATTGAAGCATATAGGAAATATACACCTTTTGATCCTCAGGAAGAGGACCAAAAGGCATCTGTTACAATGGCCTTTATTGAGCAGGCTGCCCAAGATATTAAGAGAAAGTTACAATGTCTAGATGGATTACAAGAAAGGACCTTAAGAGATTTAGTCAGAGAAGCTGAGAAAGTATATTATAAGAGAGAAACTGAGGAGGAGAGGGAACAGAGGAGAGAGAAGGAAAGGGAAAAAAAGGAGGATGAAAGGAGCAAAAGGCAGACTAAAGCATTGGCTAAGGTTTTGTTCACAGCAGCAAATACGCCAGAAGTTAAAAAGCAAGGACTCAGGAACGGATAATTGGGCCCATGCCAAAGGCTGCCCCTGGCCTCAAATCAATGTGCCTACTGTAAAGAAAAAGAACACAGGTCCAAAGAGTGCCCCAAAGAGAAGCAGCCATGCCAGCTTGCCATGCTGACTCTAGAAGAGGACTAAAAATGTTGGGGCTCTGATCTACTCCCCGAGCTCAGGGTAACATTTGAAGTGGAGGGGACTCCAGTGAACTTTGAAGTGGATACAGGAGCAGTATACTCAGCCCTTAAGACCCCAATGGGCCCCTATCAAATAAATGGTCCCTAGTTCAAGGGGCTAATTGCAGTACATATCGGGCTTGGACACTAAGAGGATTATGGACATAGGAAAAGGAAAAGTCCACCACTCTTTCCTAGTAATCCCAGAATGCCCAGCCCAGGGATGCACAGGAATCTGCATACCAAATTCGGGGCTAGAATAACCTTTAACCCTGATGGTCCCCAAGTTCATGTTCTAAAGCCTTCAGTAAAAACTCCCATAGTCACGGCTTTGACTATCTCCGTAAAAGATGAACATCAACTCTTCTTGCTCCCTAGGACTGATCAAACAGGCAAAGTACCACAGAAATGGATAAAAGATTATCCTAATACCTGGGCAGAAACTGCTGGGTTAGGTCTAGCCATAAAACAACCTCCAATAGTAGTCGAATTAAAAGCCTCTGCCTCTCCAATCAGTGTTAAAAAATATCCTCTAAGCAAAGAAGCTAAGGATGGGATAAAGCCCCATATTCAGAAATAATTGGCCCATGGGGTTCTAAGGCCCTGTCACTCACCCTAGAATACCCCCCTGCTACCAGTAAGAAAGCCAGGAACTGAGGACTACCGTCCTGTTCAAGACCTAAGAGAGATCAACAACAGAGTGCAGGACACTCACCCCACAGTACCCAATCCATATAATTTGCTTAGCACTCTGAATCTGGAGCGAGAATGGTACACTGTGCTGGACTTAAAAGATGCTTACTTCTGCTTGCCCTACATAAGGACAGTCAGTTTCTGTTTGCTTTCGAGTGGATAGACCCAGAAACTGGAACATCTGGCCAACTAACCTGGACTAGACTCCCACAGGGGTTCAAAAACTCTCCCACTGTCTTTGATGAAGACCTCCACAGGGACCTCAACGAATTCAGAACTGCACACCCCGAAGTCACCCTACTCCAATTTGTGGATGATCTGCTACTGGCAGCCGACACCAAAGAGAACTATGAGTCTGGGACCCAAGCACTATTATCCGAGCTTGCTTGGCTTGGATATAGGGCTTCTGCCAAAAGGCCCAAATTTGTCAGCAAGAAGTAATCTTCCTGGGTTATTCTCTTAGGGGTGGCAAACAATGGCTCACTGAGACCAGAAAACAAACCATTGTGCAGATACAAACCCCATCTAATAAGAGAAAAATCAGAGAGTTTCTTGGGACTGCCGGCTTTTGCAGGTTATGGATTCTTGGGTTCGCATCTCTGGCTGCCCCTTTATACCCGCTGATAAAGGGGGATGCCCATTTCCAATGTACCCCTGAGCACCAAAAAGCTTTTGATAATGTCAAAAAAAGGCGTTGCTATCTGCTCCGGCCTTAGCACTCCCAAATGTAGAAAAAACCTTCACTCTCTACATCGAGGAAAAGAAAAGAATAGCACGGGGAGTGTTCACTCAGACTTTGGGACCTTGGAAAAAGCCGGTAGCATTCTTATCAAAAAAACTGGTCCCAGTGGCTAGCGGGTGGCCCCATTGCTTAAGAGCTATAGCAGCGGCAGCGCTTCTAATAAAAGATGTTCATAAAAGAACGTTGGGACGGAAGCTAACCATTATAGCCCCCCATGCCCTGGAGAGCATCATCTGTCAGCCTCCAGAGAGGTGGCTATCAAACTCCAGAATAAACCACTACCAGAGCCTCTGGATTAGCAAAGACAGAATAACTCTGGGACCCCCTGCTCCACACAACCTGGCTACACTGCTGCCAGAAGAATCATCAGGACTCGTCGCTCATGAGTGTCAACACACACTGGCAGAGGAAACCAGTATAGGATGACACTTGAAGGATCCAGCCACTTCTTCACCCTGAAGTCTTATGGTTTACGGATGAGAGCAGCTTCCTCCAAGATGGTAAGCGGCTGGCTGGAGCAGCAGTAGTTAGCAAAACTAATGTCATCTGGTCCTCTGGTCTCCCAGAAAAGACATCAGTCCAAAAAGCAGAACTGATTACCCTTACGAAAGCATTGGAACTAGCAACAGGCAAAAGGGCCACCTTATACACTGATAGCCGCTATGCATTTGCCAATGCTAATGTGTGCAGGGCTATTTACCAGCAAAGGGGGCTATTAACCTCCGCTGGGAAAGAAATAAAGAACAAAGATGAGATCCTCCACCTTCTCTCAGCAGTGCAGGGCACTAAGGACCTAGCTAAAGTGCACTGTCCAGGGCACCAGAAGGGAAACGACCCCGTGGCAGTTGGAAACAGAAGGGCAGATGAGGAAGCTTAATTGGCAGCCCTAAACGGAGTGACTCTGTTAACTTTTTCCACACCGAGGGGATCAAAATTCAGGAGTCTTGGCCACACCGGAACATTCAGGCAACTTATCATCTGAGGAGACAGATACAAAACTCTGGGACCCTACAGAGCCAAGTTTACAATTTCAAAAAGCCCACCTTAATGTCAAAGACATACACAAACTCACCCACTTAGGCTCAAAGAAGTTATAGGAACTCTTAAAGGACCAAAAAAAGGACTTATTATTGACTGACTCACAGAGGAAAGAAATAGCTGAGCAGGTGACTAGAGCTTGTCAAGTCTGCCAATTACTTAATACTTATCCATCCAAGCTTCCTGCAGGGAAGCGCTTACGAGCAACCAGACCAGGAAAATTCTTGAAAGTGGACTTTACTGAAATTAAGCCAGCAAGATATGAACTTAAATATCTCCTAGTCTTTGTAAATACTTTTTCAGGTTGGGTTGAAGCCTTCCCCATGAAGAAAGAAATGGCTCAGACGGTGGTCAAAAATATTCTAGAAGACATTTTGCCAAGGGTTGGCCTGCCTAGGGTAATAGGGTCCGATAATGGACCGGCATTCGTGGCCCAGGTAAGTCAGGGATTAGCCAGGACCCTGCGGATTAATTGGAAGTTAAATTGTGCTTATGGACCCCAGAGCTCAGGACAGGTAGAAAGGATGAATAGAACCATCAAAGAGACCTTAACGAAATTAAGCTTGGAGACCGGCATAAAAAATTGGATTATGCTCCTACCTTAAGCACTGTTTCGTGCAAGAAATACGCCCTCTGCCTCTTTGTGTAAACTCACCCCTTATGAAATTCTCTATGGTGCCCCTCCTCCAGTGAGGGACCTAACCCCAACTCTGAGACTTAATGTTTTCTTTCACACCCCCTTTCTTGACAGACTTAAAGCCCTTGAACAAACCCAGCACCCAGTGATACCTGTGGAAACAGTTGGCCACTGCTTATCAGCCTGGAGATGAGGGAACCCCACATCAATATCAAGTGGGAGACTTCGTCTACATGAGACGGCATCAGGTGTCATCTCTGGTACCCCGCTGGAAAGGACCATACCAGATGCTGCTTATAACACCCACAGTGGTGAAAGTGGATGGGATCACTTCCTGGATCCATGCCTCCCATCTCAAGCTTGCGCCCTGTCCAGACTCCGGCTGAAAACTGGAACAGACTGGTAACCATCTCAAGTTGCGTGTCTGTCGTGTAGGTAGGGCTATGGATTCTTTCCCTGACCACCAGCAGTCCTAATCCACATCAGCCTGTTCAGCAACAATGGCAAGTTATAAATCCTACTGGGCAAGTAGTGTGGTCTATTTCACATACAGCCCCTTTATGGACTTGGTGGCCATCTCTCCACCCGGACATTTGTCAGCTTGCCAAAGGCCTCTCTGACTGGGATCTCCCTGACATAGAGGACCCCACACAGATCCTACTCAAACCCAAACCAGGGCAACATAGACCACCTTACCCCATGAATTATGGATGTCATCTCCCCCAGCTCAGGTGTAAACTAGCCAGTCTTGATTTTTATGTGTGCCCAGCTGATTTCCGAATTCACAAACAGGCCCAAACCTGTGGAGGACCCAGTGACTTTTATTGTAGATCTTGGGGTTGTGAACAAATGGGAGCTGCATGGTGGAACCCAAACTCCATAGACAGTATGATTCAGGTAGGAAGAAATGACACCTGGATTGATCCCAAAAAGTGTCCTTCTAGCCAAGTGGTGTCAAAAACTCGCTGTGGAAAGAATAGTCTATGTTACCCCCTCAATATAACTTTCACTTCCAAAGAAAGAGGCTACCTCAGAACAAAATGGCCTAAGGGAAATACGTGGGGAATGTGATTCTATATTTATGGCCCTCATTATGATTTTGGTCACTGGTTCACCATCCGGCTTAAAAAGGAAGAAAATCCCACAGCAATAGGGCCCAATCTCCTCAAGCTAGGAATTAAGCCTCCTAAACCTCCCATGCCTAGATCTACCAGAACCCCCTCTAACATCTCATACTTCTCTGTTTCTGTCTTTGCCTACTTCTCCAGTCCAGAGTACAGCTGACTCCTCCCACTGGGAACTAATTAAAGGAACCTTTATTGTACTGAACTCCACACAGTCAGAACTCCTTGCATTTCAGCCCAGGTATTTGACAGCTCTGCAAATTATTGTGTAATGGTGCCGATACTCCCCAGGGTGCTCTATTAAGATGCAGAATCATTTTAAGGTCTACTAGGGGGACAAACAACCCAATTTTGCCGGGAGCCAGTGTCCCTTACTATAGCCATCCTTTTGGGGATAGGAGCTGCTGCAGGAGTGGGTATGGGAGCAGCTGCTATGATCCGTCTGTCACAACAAATGGCCCGATTAGAAACAGCAATAGATCAAGTCTTGAAGACGTTAAAGACCTCCATCACAGAGCTGCAGGAATCCTTAACCTCTCTCTCTGAAGTTGTTTTACACAACAGGCGAGGATTAGACCTCCTATTCATGAGGGTGGGGGGCCTCTGTGCTGCACTGAGAGAAGAATGTTGTTTTTATGCTGACCAAACTGGAGTTGTAAAAGAATCCATGACTAAATTGAGAAAATGCCTTGAAGAGCACCAGAGAGAAAGGGAGATTTAACAAGGGTGGTTTGAGTCGTGGTTTACCCAGTCCCCCTGGTTAACTACACTCCTATCAGACTTAGCTGGACCCCTGATCATCCTTATTTTGTTGCTAACTTTGGGACCTTGTTTGCTTAACCGCATAGTTTCCTTTCTCCAGGCTCAAATTGGGCAGGAAAAACTCATGGTAATCAGACAGAAATACGCTCCACTGGCAGAAATAGAATGTGAAACCCCGCAATAATTATGATTCATTACTTTTAAGATTAAAAGTAGTAAGAAAAAGGAGTGTGAAATGAAGGAATAAAATAAATTGAAATTGAAACATAAAGAACCAGGTTTTGTGAAGTTCCAAAGCTGCACTCAGAACCTGAAATTCCTGTGGCAGTTAAGACAATTCCCGGAACTGCCAATTAGATGCGTGTTAAAATCTTCTCTGACCACATAGTTACAAAACAACCCCTTTCCAGAAAACGTGCAGCTCAGCACGTATACATCTCAGGGCTTCAACCAATTAGTTTAAACGTATACCCCTCCAAAGGGCTAACCAATCACACCCTGCCCGACCTCTTCCTGCCAAAGAATGTGCTATCATGTTTTAGAGTTGTTATTTGATTTTCCCATGGTATATGTTCATTTGCTAAAGGAGGCTATGATGTATGTAAAGTCCCTGCCCTCTCTAAACAATGTATATAAACTCTGCTCAAGTTCTTCTTGGGGCTCTTTGTTCTTTGCTCCTCTGAAGTTAGCTCTGAGCCCCAGCATGCTGGCCCTACAATTAACCCTTTGCTGTGGCATGAGACAGTCTCTTGGTGGTCTTTTCCTCCGAATTGTGACCTACCTTTTCACCTGTGAAGGACCTGAGAGAGCAAAAGTCAACTCCATGTCATCTTCCATGTCAAACAACCTGGTCATAATCAAGGAAAGTGTCTGAATCAGCCTCTCTCTTCTTAATGTAGATTAAATGGACCAAACCAGGCCTGTGTACAGAGCTGTTCCCAGGTGCCTTTGGTTGATATACCATTCTAACTTGTGAAAGTGTCACAGGAAATAGGGGCAGCCTCCATCTCATGGGACCATTGGAAGCAACTGTTAAGACAAAGTGGTTTTCCAAGGCAGTTACCTCATTCAATTTCTGAAGGAAGTGACCTACCACACTTCCTTGGTGATGGAACTCTCTGAACTTGGGGTCCAGAAAGCCAGGCACCCAGAGAAAGTTCCAGTTCCAGTCCCAGTGGTCTCAATTGTTTAGATTTACCAAGGACAGAGTCGGTCTTTTTTGGTACCTATGTTATGATGGCCAAACTCCAGGAGAGGACTGAGGAGCGGCCTTTTCTGAGAAAGCAGATAGTGGCTAAACCATGGCTTCTGACAACTTCAAAAACTTGGCAAAGAAGACCAGATCTGAGACAGGACAGGCCATTTCAGGGGAACATAGTATGTCCCACCAGTCAGAGGACATTCAGGATAGTCAAAGACATACTTGGAGGAAGGAAGTGCTGTAGTGAGGGTTGGTGTGAGTTTGTTGTTTTGTCTCATGGTCTGAGAATAGGTAGGAAAGGTGGTTTGTAGGTATGGACTGGAAAGTTTCTAGAAAGTTGTTTGACAACACGAGTGTTTCTATGTCTGTGTATCCCACTGTATCCGTGGTTGTAGACATTTGAAAAGCAAATGCATCAATGGTTGTGTCCTGTCTAGTAGAAAGCTTCCCAGCATTCATCCTGCCCAATTTCAGAGTGGAGAGCGGCTTGCCTTATTGATGGGGAACACCTACTATCTTCCTAAGTTCCTCTTTTCTTCCTGAATACTGGCTACTCTCCAGAATAGCCTCATGGTTTTGTTTCCAAGAGAGGTACCACCTCCAAGCTCTGTGACATGGCCATGTACTGGATAGCTGAAGGGAATGGGACCATCTCAGAAAACTCAGATATCAGTGTCACCAGTAAAGTCTCAGTGGAGAAACCCTGCTTTGGGACATTTGCTTACTTATGTTTCTATTACCTTGAATGTCAGGAAGGTTTTTGCCTCAGGCCACCCCTTTGTGAACGCTGAAGAAAACAGTTTTCAAATGGAAATGAATGGGCATCACCTGTGACTCTTTGCTTAATTGCTTTGGAAAGGGATGTGTCTGAATCAGCCACTTGGCCCAGTGTGACAGCATTGGCTTAGATTCTCAGCACCTGATGGATCTAAATAAAGTTTCCAAGTGTGCATCCCAAACCAAAATGGCCAAAAAGCAGTCATTGCGGATGAAGTTTCTCGCTTTCCTCTGTAAGCTTCCTGAGCTAAATCAAGTGAGAATAGAGATTTTTTGGGTCAAATCAGTTCTTCAAAGCTTTGCAGAGCCTAGCCGATAGGTGCTTGGGTTTTCTCATAAAACCAATTCACATAAAGAATCTATACCAGACAGTCATTAGGCCTCAAATTGAAGAAGCGGAGCAGTTATAAAGCAGGTTTATTTGATCACTCTTGGTTCACAAGTAGGGTGTCCAGGCCACCATGACTTTAGGCAAATGAGGGGCAAGGGTGCATATTTTGAACAGTGTATTGGGCTGTGCCCTTCATGGAAACTTCCAGCCAGAGTTTATGATGAGTATCAATGTGAAAGAAGATGAGGGCCATGTGGAAGTTTTTAGTTCTAATTGTGGTCATTTGTGTGGTTGTTGTAAGAGATGCCAGGGTCCACCTGGGCTTGAACTCTGGTGTGATTCCTTAGAGACTGCATTATGGAACTGATGTCAGAGAAGTATTGCCATGAATTGTGTTGGGATTTTAGGACGTCACACATGAGAGTCGTCCTTGGAAACTGAGATCTAAGCCCAGAGTGGCTTTCCACAGAGCACTGGGAATCTCTGAGCATTTTCCATTCCAGATACGTATTCACAGAATTTCTAACTCTTCTCCTCTAATTGTGTCTTACTTGGGGCAAAGGTAATGTCAAGGAATTGTTCTGGATGAGACTGGAAAGATTATTGTATACTACATATTTGCATGCACATTGCATTCATTTTCCAATTTTCCATTCAAAATTCTAAATACCTGACAATAACCCATACCCTACTAGATTCTAACTATTATTACTAATATGATGGAGAAAAATAACCCAAACAGAAATGAAATACAAGCAGTTCAGAGGAGGCATGGTGTATATTGAACTTTCCTTTTGCAAGATAAATGGTAGGTGTTATAAATCTAGTCAATTTTTAATTGAAATAGTTCTCCATGTGTTTTTAAAGTTAATAAGTATGTGAATTCCTGTCTCCCTTTATCTGTAGCCTATTCAGCACATGTATTTTTATATGCACATATAGAATCCTACCTGATAACACACGTATATTTTTGTGAGGTGCCTGACTTGGCAGATAAATATGGTGAGAAGAGATCACTCCTCCTAAACACTGTTGAAACTGAAAATTCAAGCTATGGGTGAGCTTCCTAGTTGAACAACATTATACATAAATCCATGTTCAGTAAAATGAATGTTTTTGGATCTGTGGATGATATATATTTCATGGTGAATTTCGATTGACATATATATATTGTTACTTTTTAATGTCTGTGTTTTTCAAAATATGAAATATATGTGTCTTATGTACACTCACAAAATTCATTCATGTTCATGTATGTGGATTAATAATCAACTTTTCACAAGATTATTCTCATAAATATTCATCAACCTGAAATACATATTTGTTTCCTAGTACCGAAAACTAACTTCAGTGAAAGGTGCATACAGATTCTAATATTTCTACAGTAACTGACCCAGGTTAACATCAATGCAAGCAGATTCATATGGGACATGATGTGTATTCTGACGTTCATTTTTATTCAACACTGGTACATTACTATTTCTTCAGTTTATGCACATCATCGGATATATATTTCATCCACTACTTAGCAAATTTATTGGCATTTGTTATACTTTAAATGACTTCCTGCTCCAGAACTCATGTATTTCTCTGTTTCTTGACTGATCTTTTTATGAGACTTCTTTTCAAATACATTACTTTCGATTTCCATAATCACTTTTGAAACAAAACTCAAGCACCCTTCATGATAAACCGTAACCCTAAGAGGACCATTAGATATACAACTGGTTGGAATGAATGATAGTATATCAAAATAACATTTCTTATATGTTTTCAGATATCTATTCAATCAATTATTTAAAGTGGATCCAGTTATATTATTTATTCACAGTATAGTCTATTCATGCATTAACTCTATATTCATAAACACAGGGTACACCAATTTGTAGCCCCATACTAATTAATACATCTTCAAAATATTGCTCCCAGACATGTTGAAAGAAATACTCATGACACCTGATCTACATATACATTTTATCACAGAATATTCTGGACACAAAAAGCAAAGGTCACAGTTATGATTGTACCAAAGCCTAAATGGAAAGTGAACATGGATTACTAAATACATCCATGTCCAGGTTGCCTAATGCTCTCAAATGTCAATCCAATTGGTGACTACATATTTGTTTCTCCTAGGATTATATATTCATCCTCAAGCCTGTTGAAAATGTCTAATCCTATCATTCTCTTTATACTTTGCTTGATTTCCTAATGTCTCTATTGATATCTGCATTCCTACATGTTATCCCCAGTTTGTCATTTTGACTGACTCTTCATATGTGCTGACATTTGCATTCACTCTCTACCCGAAACCCTATTGCTAAAGAACTTTTGGTCCAAATCCTATACTCACTCTTCTTTCTAAGCCTACCGACTACGTTTCTAATCCTGCCGACTATCGCTTTTTGACTGAATGTTCTCTTCAACATTCAATCATCCAAGGTACAAGGTCAAATGCCATTGTATATTGATTTATCTGAGACAAATGTGCAGCATATAATTCAAAGCTAAGTATCCCACTCAATAGCCCAATGCCCTTCTGGGCTTCAAATCTCACCTAAACTTCTGATTTCATTCTTAGATTTCACCTATATACTCTTGTAAATATCGCAGGTTGAAAATAACATTATTCATCCCGCAGAAAGATTCCTAACCCAAATCGAAGCTGTTATTAAACATAACCATACGCTCTTCTCTAAATATAACTTACCAAAGAGCTGGAATAGAGTTGGTCTTAAAATATAGGAATGTAGGTGATCTTCCACCTGCTGAGAACCTCAAAGATCCATGGAGAAATAATCCTTGGAGAAGATGTAGGCAGCTATGTGCGACCTGAGAGAGCAGTAGTCATCTTCCATGGCAAACAACCTGGTTAGGATGAATTGATGTGTCTGAATCAGCCTCTCTCTTCTTATTGTATAGAAGATAGACCAAACCAGGCCTGTGTGAATAGCAGTTCCCAGGTGCCTATGGTTGATATACAATTCTAACTTCTGAATATGTCACAGTATGTAAGGGCAGCCACCATCTCATGGGAACCTTGGAAGAAACTGTTAGGACAAAGTGGTTACCAAGGCAGTGACCTCACTCAGTTCCTGAAGGAAGTGACCTTACCTCACTTCCTTGGTGATGGAATTCTCTGAACTTGGGATCCAGAAAGCCAAGCACCCAGAGCCAGTCACAGTCCAAGTCCCAGTGGGCTAACTTGTTTGCTTTTCTGAAGGACAGAGTCAGTCTTTCTTGGTACCTACTGATGTGAGGATGGCCAAATGCCAGCAGAGCTCTGAAGAGGGGCCTATCCTGAGAAAGAAGGTAGTGGCTCTCCGCTGGCACCTGACAACTGTACAGAGTTGGCCAAGGATACCAGATCTGAGACAGGACAGGCCATTTCGGGGGAACATTATATGGTCCAACAGTCAGAAGACACTCCGGATAGTCACAGACCTACTTGGGGGAAGGAGTTGCCTTTGCGGTTGTGGGTGTGAGTTTGTGGTGTTTTCTCATGTTATGAGAATAGGTAGGAAAGGCGGTTTGTTTGGTTTGGAGTGGACTGTTTCTAGTAAGTCTTTTGTCATGGTGAGTGTTTCTATATCTGTGTATCCCACTGTATCTGTGGTTGCAGACATTAGAAAAGAGAATGCATCAATGGATGTGTTGTCTCTAGTAGAAAGCTTCCCAGGATTCATCTTGCCCATTTGATGAATGGACTGCAGCTTGCTTTATGGATGGGCAACACCTACTATCTTACTAAGTTCCTGTTTCCTTCATGAATTCTGGCCACTCTCCAGAATAGGTTCATGTACCACCAGAAGTCTCTGTGACATGGCCATGTACTGGATAGCTGAAGGAATGGGAGCATCTCAGAAAACTCAGATATCAGTGTGACCAGTAAATTCTCAGTGGAGAAACCCTGCTTTATGCCATTTGCTTACTTATGTTTCTATTAACCTGAATGTCAGGAAGGTCTTTGCCTCAGGCCACACATTTGTGAAGCCTGAAGAAAACTGTTTTCATATGGAAAAGAATGAGCATCACCTGTGGCTCTTTGCTTAATTGCATTGGAATAGGATGTGTCTGAATCAGCCTCTTGTCCTTGTGTGAGGTTGTGGCTTAGATTCTCAGCACCTGATGGATCTAAAGAAAGATCCCTTGTTCTTCCAAAACTAAAATGCCCAAAAGAGCAGTCATTGTGGATGAATTTTTTGCATTCTTATGTTAGGATCCTGACCTCCATCAAGTGAGAATAGGGATTATTTGGGTGCTTCGGTTTTCTCATGACTCCAAATCACATAAAGAATCTACCTGACAGCCAGTAGGACTCAAATTGGAGAAGTGAAACACTTTAACAGCAGGAATATTTCATCACTCCTGATTCATAGGAAAAGTGCTCAGGCCACCATGATTTTAGGCAAATGAGGGGCAATTGAGCTTTTTTTTGGAACTTTCTTGGGCTGTGACACTCATAGAAACCTCCAGCCAGATGTTATGATGAGTGTCTATATGGAAGAAGATTCTGGCCATGTGGGAGTGTTTTGGATTTAATTGTGGTCACTTTTGTGGCGGTTGGAATGGATGACTGGGTCCACCTGGGAATGAACTCTGGTGTGATTCCCTTTAGAGACTGAGTTCTGGAACTGAACTCAGAGAAGTATTTCCATGATTTCTGTTGGGATTTTAAGAGGTCATTCATGAGAGTCGCCCTTGGAAACTGAGGTCTAGGCCCAGGGTGGATTTCCACAGAGCACTGGGAATCTCAGCTAGCATATCACATGATTTAATGTTGAGAGACTTGGCAGCCATAGTTAAGAGTTAAAACACACATGGACCTCACATTGTAGACGTCAATTGGCCTGGCTTCATGTGACATTTTGGCCACTCTTTGGGAAGCCTTGCCTGTGGGAGTTCTCCAGAGCTTTCATTGAAATGAGCTTCCTCAACACTTAATGGTTCCTGAATGAATTGAAACCCAGAGTGCCCTCAACTTCATCCTCGAAAAATGGCTAGATAAATACCATGAAATTTTTGAAATTCCCATTACCAGGTGGCAGTGGAGAAACTTTGATGACCTGTAGCTGATCATGAGTATACCAGACAGTGCCTTGTTTGACTGGGTTTCATGAAAATGGTGTAGAATAGAGATGCCAGTAATTTGGTGCCTGCCGAGTAGTGGGCCTAGAGCAGGGGTGAGCAGGTGTGTGATAAAATATCATGGTGGGGTCATGTGGATCTGCCATTGGCTTCCAAATGGCTTGTGACTTACATGGTGCAGCCCACAGATCCTTATATGTAAAGGCATCTTGTTATATGGAGAGCTTTCTGGGCTATGTTCAGAATCAGATTGCTATGGTTATTGGTGCAAGCTATGTGGGATAGAAGCCTGGTTGGTGTATTTTCCTGCAGACCGTCAAACACCACACGTGACAGAACTCCCTCCAGGACTGTGTCCCAGTTGAGCTCCTTGTATTTCGTGAAGCAAATACCAAACTCTCAGTGCAGCAGCAAAAATACCACAAAAAGTGGAGGAGGACCAAATGTCTTCACAGTCCACACGGGGAGACACTTAGCCCACAGTGGCCACAGTTTAACTACAAAGAGAGGATTCAGCACTGCTGCCTCATGTTCATTGGAAAATAAGAAACCATGTTCTTCAGGTCACATAGATGCAGACCCACCTTTGATGGTCTCACTACAAAGGAAGCCAAATCTTCTGACAACAACATATATTTCAAGTGCCCAAACTCAGAGGCAGTTTTTGAAAAAGTTTTTAGGCTCTCAGAGCTCCATGTTTGTGGAGTGTTTACCCTGTCCCTTACTTTTGGAAACTGCTCTACCACCTCCAAGTATGTGAACTCCCGAGCACATTCCATTCCAAATCAGTATTCACAGATTTTCACACTTTTCTACTCTAATTGTGTGTTACTTGGGGAGAAGGTAATGTCAAGGCATTGTTCTGGATGTGAGTGAGAATATTTTTGTGTAGCACATATTTACATACACATTGGATTCATTTTCCTATTTTCCATTTGAAATACTGAATTCCTGACACTAACCCATACCCTACTAGACTCTGACTAATAATCCTAATATGATGGTGTAAAATAAACCAAACAGAATAGAAATACAAGCCGTTCAGAGGAGGCATGGTGTGTAGTTGGAATTGCCTTTTGCATTATATAATATAGGAGTTATAAATCTAGTCAATATTTTGTTGAAATAATTCTACCTGTGTTATTAAAGTTAACAAATATGGGAATCCTGTCTCCTTTTCTCTGTAGCCTATTCAGCACATGTATTTTTATATGCACATAGAGAATCCTACCTGGTATCACACGTACATACTTGTGAGGTGGCTGAATTGGCAGATACCAATTGTGAGAAGAGATCACTCTTCCTAAACGCTGTTGAAACTGAAAATTCAACCTATGGGTGAGCTTCCTAGTTGAATAACATTATACATAAATCCATGTTCAGTAAAGTGAATATTTTTTGCATCTGTGGATTATATATATTTCATGATGAATTTCGATTGGCATATATATTGCTACTTTTTTTTTTCTTTTTTTGGTTGCTCAAAAAATTACAAAGCTCTTGACATATCATATTTATATATTAGAATCAAGTGGGTTATGAACTCCCATTTTTACCCCAAACACAGAATGCAGAATCACATTGGTTACACATCCACATTTTTACTTAATGCCCTATTAGTTACTGTTGTATTCTGCTACATTTTCTATACTCTACTATCCTCCCTCCCTTCCCCTCCCATCTTCTCTCTCTACCCCATCTAGTGTAATTCATTTCTCTCCTTGTTTATTTTCCCATTCCCCTCACAACCTCTTATATGTAATTTTGTGTAACAATGAGGGTCTCCATCCATTACCATGAAATTTTCCTTTTCTCTCCCTTTTCCTCCCACCTCATGTCTCTATTTAATGTTAATTTTTCTTCCTGTTCTTCCTCCCTGCTCTGTTCTTAGTTTCTCTCATTATATTCAAGAAGACATTTGGTATTTGTTTTCTAGGTATTGGCTAGCTTCACTAAGCATAATCTGCTCTAGTACCATCCATTTCCCTGAAAATTCCATGATTTTGTCATATTTTAGTGCTGCGTAATACCCATGGTGTATAAATGCCACATTTTTATTATCCATTCATCTATTGAAGGGCATCTGGGTTGGGTCCACAGTGTAGCAATTGTGAATTGTACTTCTATGAACATTGATGTGGCAGTATCCCTGAGGTACACTCTTTTAAGGTCTTAAGGGAATAGTCCTTGAAGGTCAATAGCTGGGACAAATTGTGGTTCCATTCCCAGCTTTCCCAGGAATCTTCATACTGCTTTCCAAATTGGCCGCACCAGTTTGTGGGAACAGCTCTCCACATAGGCCTGGTTTGGTCCATCTTCTCGACATTAAGAAGAGAGAGGCTTACTCAGACACAACCCTTCATCCTGACCAGGTTTTTTGCCATAGAAGATGACTTTTGGTCTCTCAGGTCCTTCATAGCTGCCTACATCTTCTCCAGGAATCGAATCTGCATGGACCTTTGAGGTTCTCAGCAGGTGGAAGATCCCCTACATTGCTGTATTGCAAGACAAACTCTGTCCCTGCTCTTCTGTAAAGTTAGATTGAGGAACAGTGTATGGTTAGGGTTAATAACATGTTTGATTTGGGTTAGGAATCATTCTGCTGGATGAATAATGGTATTGGGAACCTGCGATATTTATAAGACTATTGAGGTGAAATATAAGTATGAAAACAGAAATCTAGGTAAGATTTGTAGCCCAGAAGGGCATTAGGCCCTTCATTGGGATACTTAGCTTTTAATTATGTTCTGCACGGTTGTCTCAGATAAATTGATAATCAATGTCATAGGACCTTGTACCTTGGATGATTGATTGTAAAAGAGAACATCCACTCAAATTGGGATAGTCGGTAGGAATAGGAAGACAGTTGGTAGGTTTAGGAAGAAGAGTGAGTATAAAATTTGGATCAAATGTTCTTTAGCAATACGGTTTCATTTATAGAGTGAATGTAAATGTCAGCACATGCGAAGAGTCAGTCACAATGATGAATTGGGGAAAATATAGGAAAGAAGATATCAATAGAGACTTTACAAAATCAGGCAATTATAAAGTGAGTGATAGGTTTAGACATTTTCAACAGGATTGAGATTGAATACATAAATTTAGGAAGAAACAAATATGTAGTCACCAATAGAAATGACATTTTAAAGCATTAGGCAACCTGGACATGGATGTTTTTAGTAATCCATGTTCAATTTCCATTTAGGATTTGGTATAATCATAAGTGTGATCTTTGCATTTTGTGCCCAGAAAATTACTGTGAAAAAATATATATGTAGATCATGTGACATGAGTATTTCTTCCACCATTTCTGTGAGCAATATTTGAAGACATATAAGTTAGTATTGGTGGTACAAAGTGGTGTACCCTGTGTCTATGAATATAGAAATAATGCATGAATAGAACATACTGTGAATAAATAAAATAACTGGTTCCACTTTAAATAATGGATTGAATTGATATCTGAAAATATATAAGAAATCATACATTGACATTCAATCATTCATTCCAACCAGTTATATATCTAATTGTAATGTTAGGGTTATTGTTTATCATAAAGTCTGTGTGAGTTTTGCTTCAAAAGTGATTATGGAAATTGAAAATAATGTGTTTGGAAAGAAGTCTCATGAAATTACCAGTCAAGAAATATGGAGGAATACATGTGTTCTGAAGCAGGAAGTGATTGAAAGTGAAACAAATGCCTATAAATTTGCTAAATTGTGGGTGAAATATATATCCTATAATGTGCATAAACTGATGAAATAGTAATGTACCAGTGTTGAATAAAAATGAACGTCAAAATACACATCATGTTCCATAGGAATCTACTTGCATTGATGTTAAACTGGGTGAGTTACTGTAGAAATATTAGGATACGCGTGCATCATTCACCAAAGTTAGTTTCCTTTTCTTTAAAATTTTAATTTATGCTTTTTCAAAACATTACTTCGTTCTTGATATATCATATTTCTCACTTTAATTCATGTGCGTTATGAACTCCCATTTTTTCCCCGTATACAGATTGCAGAACCACATCACTTACACATCCATTGATTCACATATTGCCATACTAGTGTCTGTTGTATCCTGCTGCCTTTCTTATCCTCTACTATCCCCCCTCCCCTCCCCTCTCCTCATCTCTTCTCTCTCTACGACCTCTACTGTAATAAATTTCTCCCCCTTGTATTATTTTTCCCTTTCTTCTCACTTCCTCTTGTATGTAATTTTGTATAACCCTGAGGGTCTCCTTCCATTTCCATGCAATTTCCCTTCCCTCTCCCTTTCCCTCCCACCTCTCATCCCCGTTTTAATGTTAATCTTCTTCTCATCCTCTTCATCCCTACTCTGTTCTTAGTTACTCTCCTTATATCAAAGAAGACATTTGGCATTTGTTTTTTAGGGATTGGCTAGCTTCACTTAACGTAATCTGCTCTAGTGCCATCCATTTCCCTGCAAATTCTATGATTTTGTCATTTTTTAATGCAGAATAATATTCAATTGTGTATAACTGCCACATTTTTTATGCATTCATCTATTGAAGTGCATCTAGGTTCGTTCCACAGTCTTGCTATTGTGAATTGTGCTTCTATGAACATCGATGTAGCAGTGTCCCTGTAGCATGCTCTTTTTAGGTCTTTAGGGAATAGACCGTGAAGGGGAATAGCTGGGTCAAATGGTGGTTCCATTCCCAGCTTTCCAAGAAATCTCCATACTGCTTTTCAAATTGGCTGCACCAATTTGCAGTCCCTCCAGCAATGTACAAGTGTACCTGTTTTAACACATCCTCGCCAGCACTTGTTGTTTGACTTCATAATTGCTGCCAATCTTACTGGAGTGAGATGGTATCTTAGGGTGGTTTTGATTCACCTTTTTTTGACTGCTGGAGATGGTGAGCATTTTTTCATGTACTTGTTGATTGATTGTATGTCCTCCTCTGAGACGTGTCTGTTGAGGTCCTTGGCCCATTTGTTGATTGAGTTATTTGTTATCTTATTGTTTAATTTTTTGAGTTCTTTGTATACTCTGGATATTAGGGCTCTATCTGAAGTGTGAGGAGTAAGATTTGTTCCCAGAATGTAGGCTCCCTATTTACCTCTCTTATTGTTTCTTTTGCTGGGAAAAAACTTTTTACTTTGAGTAAGTCCCATGTGTTGATTCTAGTTATTAACTCTTGTGCTATGGGTGTCCTATTGAAGAATTTGGAGCCCGACCCCACAGTATGTAGATCGTAGCCAACTTTTTCTTCTATCAGATGCCATGTCTCTGATTTGATATCAAGGTCCTTGATCCATTTTGAATTATCTTTTGTGAATGTGAGAGAACGGGATTTAGTTTCATTTTGTAGCATATGGATTTCCAGTTTTCCCAGCACCATTTGTTGAAGATGCTATCCTTCTTCCATTGCATGCTTTCAGCTCCTTTATCAAATATAAGATTGTTGTAGCATTGTGGATTAATCTCTGTCTCCTCCATTCTGTACCATTGGTCCACCCGCCTGTTTTGGTACCAGTACCATGCTGTCTTTGTTACTATTGCTCGGAAATTTAGTTTAAAATCTGGTATCGCTATACCGCCTGATTCACACTTCCTGGTTAGAATTGCTTTTGCTATTCTGGGTCTTTTATTTTTCCATATGAATTTCATGATTGCTTTCTCTATTTCTACAAGAAAGGCCTTTGGGATTTTGATTGGCATTGCGTTAAACCTATAGAGAACTTTTGGTAATATCACCATTTTGATGATGTTAGTTCTCCCTATCCATGAACAGTGTATAATTTTCCATCTTCTAAGATCTTATTCTACTTCTCTTTTTAGGGTTCTGTAGTTTGCATTGTATAAATCTTTCACCTCTTTTGTTAGGTTGATTCCCAAGGATTTTATTTTTATTTTTTGAGGATATTGTGAATGGAGTGTTTTTGTTTTTCTCATTTCCGTTTCAGAAGTTTTGTTGCTGATATACAGAAATGCCTTTGATTTATGCATGTTGATTTTATATCCTGCCACATTGCTGAAATCATTTATTAGTTTTAGTAGTTTTTTTGTAAACCCTTTTGGGTCTTCTATATATAGAATCATGTCAGCTGCAAATAATTATAATATAAGTTATTCTTTTCCTATTTTTATGCCTTTAATTTCTTTCGTCTGTCTAATTGTTCTGGCCAGTGTTTTGAGAACTAGATTGAATTGAAGTGGTGGTAGAGGACATCCCTGTCTTGTTCCAGATTTTAGAGGGAATGCTTCAATTTTTCTCCATTCAGAATGATGCTATCCTGAGGCTTTACATAGATAGCTTTTACAATGTCGAGGTAAATTTCTGTTATCCCTAGTTTTTCTAATGTTTTGAACATAAAGGGATGCTAAGGGTCTATCGATCTTATTTGTTTTTCGAAGAACCAAGCTTTAGTTTCTTTAATTATTTCAATAGTTTCTTTTGTTTCAATTTCGTGTTTTCCGCTCTGGTTTTAATTATTTCTTGCCTTCTGCTACATTTGCTGTTGTTTTGCTCTTCCTTTTCTAGGGCTTTGAGATGAAGTGTGAGCTCATTTATTTATTATTCTTTCCTTTTTTTGATTAATGACGTCCAGGTGATGAATTTCCCTCTTAAAACTGCTTTCATTGTGTCTCATAGATTCCGATATGTTGTGTCTGTATTTTCCTTTATCTCTAAGAATTTTTTGATTTCCTCATTTATGTCTTCTGTAACCCATTGATCATTCAGTAACATATTGTTCATTTTCCATGTGATGTAGAATTTTTCCTTCCTTCTTTTTCATTGATTTTCAGTTTCATTCCATTATGATCAGATAAAATTCATGGTATTATGTCCACTGCTTTATATTTACTGAGGGTTGCCCTATGGCATAATATATAGTCTATTTTTGAGAAGGATCCATGTGCTGCTGAGGAAAAAGTATATCCACTTGATGATGGTTGATATATTCTATCTATGTCAGTTAAATCTAGGTTATTGATAGTGATATTGAGTTCTATAGTTTCTTTATTCAACTTTTGATCTGTCCAATGGTAAGAGAGGTGTGTTGAAGTCACCCATAATTATTGTGTTGTGGTCTATTTGATTCTTGAACTTGAGGAGAATTTGTTTTATGAACGTCGCAGCACCATTAAATGGTGCATAAATATTGATAATTTTTATGTATTGTTGGTGAATGGTTCCTTTTAACAGTATATAATGTCCTTCCTTATCCCTTTTGATTAAATTAGTCTTGATGTCGATTTTATTCAATATGAGGATGGCCACCCCTGCTTGCTTACGCGGACCGTGTGCATGGTATATTTTTTCCCAACCTTTCACCTTCAGCCTGTGTATGTCTTTTCCATTCAGATGTGTGTCTCCTGGAGGCAACATATTGTTGGATTTGTTTATTGAATCCAAGTTACAAGCCTATGTTGCTTTATTGGAGAGTTTAAGCCATTAATGTTTAGAGTTACTATTGATATATGGTTTGTACTGCCAGCCATGTTTGAATATTTATCTTTTTTTTAATTTAGTTTGTTTCTCCATGATTAGCTTTTCCCCCGCCCTCTGTTATTACTGAGGTACTTCTCACTGATGGTTTTGGTTGTTGTTTTTCATTTCTTCCTCATGTAGTGTTTTGCTCAAGACACTTTGCAATGTTGGTTTTCTGGCTGCAAATTCTTTTAGCTTTTGTTTATCATGAAAGATTTTTATTTCGTTCTCGTACCTGAAGCTTAATTTTGCTGGATAAAGAATTCTTGGTAGGCATCGATTGTCTTTCAGTGTTTGAAATACGTTGGTCCAGGATCTTCTCACTTTCAGTGTCTATGATGAAAAATCCGTTGTTAACCTTTTTGGCTTACCCCTGAATGTAATCTGCCTCCTTTCTCTTGAAGCTTTTAATATTTTCTCTTTGTTCTGTATATTGGATATCTTCATAATAATGTGTCTTGGCATTGGTCTACTGTGATTTTGTGTGCTCTGTGTCGTGTAAGCATCTACAATTTGTATATCTGTATCCTTTTTTTAATTCTGGAAAGGTTTCTGTAATTATTTTATTCAGCAGGTTACTCATTCCTTTGGTTTGAATCTCTGTACCTTCCTCTATCCAGATGACTCATAAGATTGGTTTTTTTATGTTATCCCATATTTCTTGGATGTTTTTCTCGTGATTTTTTACCAGCCTTTCTGTGTTGGCTAGACTATTTTCAAGATGATATAGTTTGTCTTCATTATGTGACATTCTGTATTCTACTTGCTCCACTCTGCTAGTGATACTCTCAATTGAGTTTTTAATTTGGATTATCGTTTCCTTCATTTCTAGAATTATTCTTTGATGTTTTTTAATCTCTATCTCCTGATAAGGATGCTTAACTTTTTCTTTAATCTGTTTATGTAATTCATTTTCAATGTGTTCTTTCACTGTATGGATTTGCTCTCTCATATCCTCTTTAAGGTTCCATTCCATCTGTCTAAGGTATTCCTTGAGTTCTTTATATGACCATTTTTCTGATGATCCTAGGTCCTCCCGAATATTTAGGTTATCCTTCATTGTTTGTACTCCTTTTCTTTCTTGCTTTTTTATGCTGCTCATGTTACTTCTTGTTCTGTTTGAGTGCTGAGTTACTGCTTACTCTTATAAATTTATTTGAAGCTTGGGAGGAAAGATATTAGAAGGTATGGGAAGAAGTCAATAAGAGAATGAGAATAGCCAGGTAGAATTCAAGGGAGGGGGAATAAGAAAATTGAAAAGAAATTAAAACACAAAAGAAAAAAATAGAAATAAAGAAAGAAATAATTTTTTTAAAAATAATAATGATAATTAAAAAATGAAATTTATAATTTAAAATAATAATAATAATAAAATTAGAAAAATAAAAACATTAAAATAAGTTAAAGAACAACAACAAAAAATGAAAATGAAAGAAAAAGAAAAAAAAAATAATAATAATAATAATAATAATAATAATAATAATACATGCAGTCATAGAGTTCAATTAACTTCTCTTCCAGTAGGTGGAGCTGTGCTCACTGGGCCAAGCTTCTCCTCTCAATAGGTGGGAACCAATCACTGTGCAGCAGCTCTTCCTCCCAGACTGGGCGGGTCTCCAATCCTGAGTGCCTAGGGCCTTCTGTTGTGTTTCCTCAAGCCAGGCTCCGATCAACTGTGATGCTCACCACAATACTGGCTACACATCAGGTCTCTGCTCCTGGTAGCCCTGTTTTCATGAACGCCTGGCACAGTCTCCCTGTTTGCCTCCCTTAGAGACCTCAGTTGTCAGCACTAGTGGGAGCGGTAGCCGGGAATTCTGCGCTGCGAATCCCGCACCACACCTGATTCCCTCGGTCTGGCTATCATGCTCATGGGAGAGCTGAGAGGGGCCCTAAAGGGAGAGCTGTAAAGGGCCCTAAGGTTTCCCCGCTGTGTAGAGAGAGATGGATAGGGGATTACACACCTGTCGTGCTGGTTTCAATTAAGTTATCTCCTCTGCCTATGACGTCAGTTCTCTTCCATGGTGGTATCCCATGCAAATGGTGAACGTTCGTTCCTTTTGCCAGGTGACCAGTGCAACGGGTGAGTCCTGAATGTCTCTCCCAAGCCCCATTTCAATCCTGTGGCCACTGCCTATGAAGGCTCAGTTGGCTTTTACCTCTGTACATTCAGAAGGACTGACCAGTTATTTCAGCAGGAAGGTTAGTTCTGAGTCACGAGAAGCAGGCAAATCTGAGCTTGTATGCAGCCGATCTGGGCTCTGGGTTTGTTCTGAGGGGCCCAGACTGTTCGCCCAAGATCCACGTCAGGTCAGCATTGCCTTGTGATTCTGAGCAAACAGCATTTAGACAGTTTATGACTCCCTATGCCCGCGTAGCTGAAGAGGTCAGAGACTTGATTTCTCCATTCCCGCAGCCATGTTGGATCTCCTATATTGCTACTTTTTAATGTCTGTGCATGTTCATGTGTGTGTGTGTATATATATATATATATATATATATATATATATATATATACTCTCCAGATTTTTCAAAATATGAAATATATGTGTCTTATTATACACTCCCTAAGTTCATTCATATTCATATATGTGGATTTATAACAAACTTTCCACCAGATTATTCTCAGAAATAATCATCCACCTGAAATACATATTTGTTTCCTAGTACTGAAAATTAACTTTAGTGAATGGTGCATACAAACTCTAATATTTCTACACTTACTGACCCAGTTTAACATCAATGCAAGTAGATTCCTAGGGGACATGATGTGTATTTTGACGTTCATTTTTATTCAACACTGGTACATTACTATTTCTTCAGTTTATGCACATTATAGGATATATATTTCATCCATAAGTTAGAAAACTTATAGGCATTTGTTTCATGATCAATCACTTCCTGCTTCAGAACACATGTATTCTTCAATGTTTCTTGACTGGTCTTTTCATTAGACTCTTTTCCAAACACAATACTTTCATTTTTCATAATCACTTATGAAGCAAGACTCAAACACACTTCATGATATACCATAACCCTAATATTACCATTATATGTATAACTGGTTGCAATGAATGATTGTATATCAATATAAGATTTCTAATATATTTTCAGATATCAATTCAATCCATTATTTATAGTGGAACCGGTTATATTATTTATTCACAGGATGGACTATTCATGCATTATCTCTATATTCATAGACACAGGGTACACCTCTTTGTACCCCTAACACTAATGTATATGTCTTCAAAGTATTGCTTCCAGGAATGGTGGAAGAAATACTAATGTGACCTCATCCACACATACATTTAATCACAGTAAAATTCTGAACAAAAAATGTAAAGGTCACACTTATGATTGTACCAAAGCCTAAAAGGAAAGTGAACATGGATAACTAAAAACATCCATGTCCAGGTTGCCTAATGCTCTCAAATGTCAATCCTATTGGTGACAACATATTTGTTTCTTTCAATGATTATATATTCAAACTCAACCTTGTTGAAAATGTCTAATCCTATCACTCACTTTATACTTTGCCTGATTTTATAATGTCTCTATTGATACCTGCTTTCCAACATATTTTCCCCAGTTTATCATTGTGACTGACTCTTCACCTGTGCTGACATTTTCATTCTCTATCTAACCGAAACCCTATTGCTAAAGTACTTTTGGTCCAAATCCTATACTCACTCTTCTTCCTAAACTTACCAACTATCTTCCTAATCTTAACGACTATCCCTTTTGACTGGATGTTTTCTTCTACATTCAATCTACTAAGGTACAAGGTCCTGTGCCATTGTATATCGAATTATCTGAGACATGTTTGCAGAACATAATTCAAAGCTATGTATCCCAATCAAGGACCCAATGCCCTTATGGGCTTCAAATTATACCTAGATTTCTGTTTCCATACTTTTATTTCACCTCTATATTTTTGTAAATATCACAGGTTTCCAATACCATTATTCATCACACAGAATGATCACTAACCCAAATTTAACCTGTTATTAATCCTAAACCTACACTGTTCCCTCAATCTCATTTTACAGAAGAGCAGGGACAGAGTTGTTCTTAAAATACCAGAAAGTAGGGGACCTTCCACCTGCTGAAAACCTCCAAGGTCCATGCAGAAATGATACCTGGAGAAGTTGTAGGGAGGTATGAAAGACCTGTGAGAGCAAAAGTCATATTCCATGGCAAACAACCTTGTCAGGATGAAGGTATGTGTCTGAATCAGCCTCTCTTTTCTTATTTTAGAGAAGATGGACTAAACCAGACCTGTGTGGAGAGCTGTTCCCGGGTGCCTATGGTTGATATACCATTCTAACTAGTGTCACAGGAAGTAGGGGCAGCCTCCATCTCATGGGACCCTTGGAAGCAAGTGTTAGGACAAAGGGGTTGCCAAGGCAGTGACCTCATTTAGTTCCAAGGAAAGTGACATACCTCATTTCCTTGGTGATGGAACTCTCTGAACTTGGTATCCAAGAAGCCAGGCACCCAGAGGCAGTCCAAGTCCCAGTAGCAGTTGGCTCACTTGTATGGATTTACCAAGGAGAGAGTCAGTATTTCTTGGTACCTACTGATGTAAGGATGGCCAAATGCCAGGAGACCACTGAAGAGATACCTTTTCTGAGAAAGCAGGTAGTGGCTCACCACTTTTTCCTGACAAATTCACAGAGTTGGCCAAGGAAACCAGATCTGAGAGAGGACAGGCCATTTCGAAGGAATATAGTATGGCTGAGCAGTCAGAGGACACTCCAGATAGACACAGACCTACTTGAGGGAAGGAGGTGCCTTTGTGGGAGTGGGTGTGGGTTTGTGGTTTTGTCTCATGTTCTGAGAATAGGTAGGAATGGTGGTTTGTTTGGATTGAGGTGGACTGTTTCTAGTAAGTCGTTTGACAAGGCAAGTGTTTCTATGTCTGTGTATCCCACAGTGTCCATTGTTGTAGACATTAGAAAAGAGAATGCATTAATGGATGTGTCCTGTCTAGTATAAATCTTACCATAATTCATCCTGCCCAATTTATGAATGGACTGCACCTTGTCTTATTAATGGGAAACACCTGATATCTTCTTCATTCCCTTTTTTCTACCTGAATTCTGGCCCCTCTCTAGAATAGGCTCATGAATTTGTGTCCAAGATATGTACCACCTGAAAGCTCTGTGACATGGCCATGTACTGGATAGCTGAAGATAATGGAGATCATCTCAAAAAACTCAGATATCAGTGTGACCAGGAAAGTCTCAGTGGAGAAACCCTGCTTTGGGCCTTTTGCTTACCTATTGTTCTGCTGCACTGAATGTCAGGATGGTCTTTGCCTCAGGACACCCCTTTGTAAATCCTGAAGAAAACAGTTTTCAAATGGTAATGAATGGGCATCACCTGTGGCTCTTTGCTTAATTGCTTTGGAAAGGGATGTGTCTCAATTAGCCTCTTGGCCTTGTATGTGGCTTTAACTTTGATTCTCAGCACCTGATAATCCAGAGAATGATCGCATGTGTGCATCCAAAACCATAGTGGCCAAAATATCAGTCATTGTGGATGAAGTCTCTCACCTTCCTCTGTTAGGTTCCTGACCTCCATCAAGCGAGAATAGGGATCCTTTGGGTCAAATGAGTTCTTGAAATCTCTGAAGAGGTGCTTGGGTTTTCTCATGACTCTATTTCACATAAATAATATATACCTGAAAGTCAGTAGAACTCAAATTTGAGAAACAGAGCAGTATTAGTGGCAGGTTTATTTGATCACTCCTGGTTCACATTAAGAATGCCCAGGCCACCCTGAATTTAGGCAAATGAGGGGCAAGGAAGCTTCTTTAGGACACTATCTATGGCTGCGCCTCTCATGGATACCTCCAGCCAGAGGTTACGATGAGTGATGATATGGAAGATGATGAGGGCCATGTGGGAGTGTTTTGCTTTTAATTGTGGTAAGTTGTGTGGTGAAAGAAATGTCTGGGTCCACATGGACTTGAAGTCTGGTGTGATTCCCCTTAGAGACTGAGTCCTGGAACTGACCTCAGAGAAGTATTGCCATGAATTGTGTTGGGATTTTAGGAGGCCATGCATGAGAGTCGCCCTTGCAAAGTGAGATCTAGGCCCAGGGTGGCTTTCCACCGAGCACTGGAAATCTCAGCCAGGATATCACATGATTTTATTGTGAAAAACTTGGCAGCCATAGTTGAGAGTCAAAACACACATGGACCTCACATTGTAGACCTCAATGGGCCTGGCTTCATGTGACCTTTTGGTCACTCTTTGGGAAACCTTGCCTGTGAGTGTTCTCCAGAGCTTTCATTGAAATGAGGTTCTTCAACATTTAATGGTCCCTGAATGAATTGAAACCCACAGTTTCTCCAACTTCATCCTTGAAAAATGGCTTGATGAATACCATTAATTTTTTCAAGTTCCCATGGCCAGGTGTCACTGGAGAAAATTTGGATGTCCTGTTGCTGATCATGAGTATACCAGACAGTGCCTTGATTGACTGGGTTTCATGAAAATGGTGTAGAACAGAGATGCCAGTAAGTTTGAGCCTGCTGAGTAGTGGGCCTAGAGCAGTGGTGGGTAGGTGTGTAATAAAACATCAGTGGTAGGGCCATGAGGATCTACCATTGGCTTCCAAATGCCTTGTGACTGACATGGTGCCGCCAGCAGTTTCTTATATGTAAAGGCATCTTGTTATGTTCGAGGTTTCAGGGTAATGTTCTGAATCAGGTTGATATGGACAAAGGGGCAATGGGGCAAGCTATGAGGAATAGAAGTCTGGTTGGTGCATTCTCCTGCAGACCCTGACTCACCACACGTGGCAAAACTCCCTCCAGCAATATGTCCCAGTTGAGCTCTTTTTATTTTGTGAAGCAAATACCAAACTCCCAGTGCAGCAGCAAAAACACCACAAAAAGTGGAGGAGGACCAAATGGCTTCACCATCCACATGGGGAGACACTTAGTCCCCAGTGATCACAGTTTACCTACAAAGAGAAGATTAAGCATTGCTGCCTCATGTTCATTGGAAAATAGAAACCATGTCCTTCAGGTCACATTGATGTAGAACCAGCTTTGATGTTCCCACTAAAAAAGAAGCCAAATCTCCTGAGAACACCATATATTTCAAGTGCCCAAACTCAGAGGCAAATTCTCAAAAAGATTTTAGGCTCTCAAGCTCCCTGTTTGTGTTGTGTTTACCCTGTCCCTTACTTTTGGAAACTCCTCTACAACCTCCATGGTTATGAACTCCTGAGCATTTTCCATTCCAGATATGTATTCACTGATTCTCTAACTCTTCTCCTCTAATTGTGTCTTACTTGGGGCGAAGGTAATGTCAAGGCATTGTTCTGGATGAGAGTGGGAGGATATTTTTGCTGCACATATTTGCATACTCATTGGATTCATTTTCCAATTTTACATTCGAAATACTGAATTCCTGACACTAACCCATACCTAGTAGACTCAGACAACTCATTCTAATATAATGGAGAAAAATAACCCAACAGAATAGAAATTCAAGCAATTCAGAGGAGGCATGTTGAATAGTTGGAATTGCCTTTTGCTTTATATAAGGTAGGAGTTATAAATCTAGTCAATTTTTAATTGAAATATTTCTCCATGTGTTTTTAAAGATAACAAATATGTGAATTCCTGTTTTCCTTTCTCTGTAGCCTATTCACACATGTATATTTATATGCACATATAGAATCCTACCAGGTATCCCACGTACATTTTTGTGAGTTGGCTGACTTGGCAGATACAAATTGTGAGAAGAGATCACTCCTCTTAAACGCTGTTAGAACTGAAGATTCAAACTATAGGGGAGCTTCCTAGTAGAACAACATTATACATAAACTCATGTTCAGTAAAAAAATATTTTTGCATCTGTGGAAAATATATATTTAATGATGAATTTCGATTTTCATTTGTATTGCTACTTTTTAATGTCTTTGTGTGTTTTGTGTGTGTGTGTGTGTGTGTGTGTATACATATACACACACTCTCCAGATTTTTCAAAATATGAAATATATGTGTCTTATATAGACTCTCTAAATTCATTCATGTTCATGTATGTGGATTTATAATCAACTTTTCACAAGATTATTTTCAGAAATATTCATCCACCTGAAATACATATTTGTTTCCTAGTACTGAAAACAAACTTCAGTGAATGGTGCCTACAAATTCTACTCATTCTACAGTAAATGACCCAGTCTAACACCAATGCAAGTAGATTACTATGGTACATGATATGTATTTTGAGGTTCATTTGTATTGAACACTGGTACATTATTATTTCTTCAGTTTTTGCATATAATAGGATATATGTTTTATCCACAAGTTCACAAATTTACAGGCATTTGTTTCAACTTTAATCACTTCCTGTTTCAGAACACATGTATTGTCAGGGTTTCTGGACTCGTCTTTTCATGAGACTTCTTTCCAAACAAGTTATTTTTGATTTCCATAATCACTGGTGAAGCAAAACCCACACCCTTCGTGATAAACCAAAACACTAATATTACCATTATATGTATAACATGTTTGAATGAATGATTGTATATCAATATAAGATTTCCTGTAATTTTTCAGATATCAGTTCAATCCATTATTTAAAGTTGGAACAAGTTATATTATTTATTCACAGTATGGTCTATTCATGCTTTATTTTTGTATTCATAGACACAGTGTACATCTCTTTGTACGCCCAATACTTATTTTACGTCTTCAGAATATTGCTCCCAGAAATGGTGGAAGAAATACTTATGTCACCTGATCTACATATACATTTTATCACAGTAATGTTCTGGACAAAAAATGTAAAGGTCACACTTATGATTGTACCAAAGCCTAAATGGAAAGTGAACATGGATTACTAAAAACATTCATGTCCAGGTTGCCTAATGCTCTCAAATGTCAATCCTATTGGTGACAACATATTTGTTTCTTCCTAAGATTTTATATTCAAACTCAACCCTATTGAAAATGTCTAATCCTATCACTCACTTTATACTTTGCCTGATTTCGTAATGTCTCTATTGATATCTGCTTTTCTACATATTTTCCCAGTTCATCATAGTGACTGACTCTGTATATTTGCTGACATTTACATTCACTCTCTAACCGAAACCATATTGCTAAAGAACTTTTGGTCTAAATCCTATACTCACTCTTCTTCCTAAACCTACTGACGATCTTTCTTATCCTCCCAACTATCCCTTCTTGACTGGATGTTCTCTACTACATTCAATCATCCAAGGTACAAGGTCCTATGCCATTGTATATTGAATTATCTGAGATATTTTTAGAGAACATAATTCAAAGCTAAGTATCCCAATCAAGGGCCCAATGCCCTTCTAGGCTTCAAATCACACGAAGATTTCTATTTTCATACTTATATCTCACCTCTATATTCTTGTAAATCTCACAGGTTGCCAATACCATTATTCATTGCACAGAATGATTCCTAACTCAGATCAAACCTGTTATTAACCCTAAACATACACTGTTCCCTCAATCTCATTTTACAGAAGAGCAGGGATGGAGTTGTTCTTACAATACAGGAAAGTAGGGGACCTTCCACCTGCTGAGAAACTCAAAGGTCCATACACAAATGATACCCAGAAAAGTTGTAGGCAGGTATGAAGGGCCTGAGAGAGTAAAACTCATCTTCCATGGCATACAACCTGGTCAGGATGAAGGGATGTGTCTGAATCAGCCTCTCTCTTCTTATTGTAGAGAAGATGGACCAACCCAGGCCTGGGTGGAGATCTGTTCCTGGGTGCCTATGGATGATATACCATTCTAACTTGTGAAAGTGTCACAGGAAGTAGGGGCAGCCTCCATCTCATGGAACCCTTGGAAGCAACTGTTAGGACAAAGGGGTTGCCAACGCAGTGGCCTCATTTAGTTCCAAAGAAAGTGACATACCTCATTTTTTTGGTGATGGATTTTTCTGAACTTGCTATCCAAGAATCCAGACACTGAGAGGCAATCCAAGACCTAGTCCCAGTGGGCTCACTTGCTTGGATTTTCAAATGACAGTGTCAGTCTTTCTCGGTACCTACTGATGTCAGTATGGCCAAATGCCAGGAGAGCTCTGAAGAGGGACTTTTCCTGAGAAAGCAGGAAGTGGCTCACCATTTTTTCCTGACAACTTCACAGAGTTGGCCAAGGAAACCAGATCTGAACGAGGACAGGCAATTTCAGGGGAACTTAGTATTGCCCACCACTCAGAGTTAACTCCGGAGTGTAACAGACCTACTTGAGGGAAAGAGGTGCCTATGAGAGTGTGGGTTTGTGGTTTTGTCTCATGTTCTGAGAATAGGTTGGAAAGGCGGTTTGTTTCGTTTGGAGTGAACTGTTTCTAGTAAGTCGTTTGACAAGATGAGTGTTTCTATGTCTGTGTATCCCACTGTGTCCGTGGTTGTAGACATGAGAAAAGAGAATGCAACAATAGATGTGTCCTGTCTAGTAATAAGCTTCACAGTATTCATCCTGCCCAATTTATGAATGGAGTGTGGCTTGCCTTATGGATGGGCAATACCTACTACATTCCTAAGACCCTGTCTTCTTCCTGAATTCTGGCCACTCTCCAGAATGGACTCATGTTTTGTATCCAAGATATGTACCAACTCCAAGGTCTGTGACATGGCCATGTACAGGATAGCTGAAGTGAATTGCCAGCATCTCAGAAAACTCAGATATCAGTGTGACCAGGAAAGTCTCAGTGGATATTCCCTGCTTTGGGCCATTTGATTACCTATTGTTCTGTTGCCCTGAATGTCAGGAAGGTCTTTGCCTCAGTCCACCCCTTTGTGAAGCCTGAAGAAAACAGTTTTCAAATGGAAATGAATGGGCATCACCTGTGGCTCCTTGCTTAATTGCTTTGGAAACCGATGTGTCTGAATTAGCCTCTTGGCCTTGTATGTGGCCGTGACTTTGATTCTCAGCACCTGATGGTTCTAAAGAATGATCCCATGTGTGCATCCAAATCCATAATTGCCAAAAGATCAGTCATTGTGGATGAAGTCTCTTGCCTTCCTCTATTCGGTTCCTGACCTCCATCAAGTGAGAATAGGTATTCTTTGGGTCAAATGAGTTCTTCAAAGCCCTGCAGATGTGCTTGGGTTTTCGCATGACTTCAATTCACATAAAGAATCTATACCTAAAAATCGGTAGGCCTCAAATTAGAGAAACAGAGCAGTATTAACGGGAAGCATATTTGATCACTTGGTTCACACAAAGGGTGTCCAGGCCACCCTGACTTTAGGCAAATGAGGGGCAAGGGAGCCTATTTTGGACACTGTCTTTGGCTGAGCCCCTCATGGAAACCTCCAGCCAGAGGTTACGATGAGTGACTATATGGAAGAAGATTAGGGCCATGTGGGAGTGTTTTGGTTTTAATTGTGGTAATTTGTGTGGCATTTGGAAGAAATGTCTGGGTCCACATGGGCTTGAACTCTGGTGTGATTCCCCTTAGAGACTGAGTTCTGGAACTGACCTCAGAGAAGTATTGCCATGAATTGTGTTGGGATTTTAGGAGGCCACACATGAGAGTCACCCATGGAAACTGAGATCTAGGCCAAGGGTGGCTTTCCACAAAGCACTGGGAATCTCTGGGAGGATATCATATGATTTTATTGTGAAAAACTTGGCAGCCATAGTTGAGAGTCAAAACACACATGGACCTCACCTTGTAGACCTCAATTGAGCTGGCCTCATGTGACCTTTTGGCCACTCTTTGGGAAGCCTTGCCTGTGAGTGTTCTCCAGAGCTTTCATTGAAATGAGCTTCCTCAACATTTAATGGTTCTTGAATGAATTGAAACCCACAGTGCCTCCAACTTCATCCTTAAAAAATGGCTAGATAAATACCATGTAATTATTGAAATTCCCATGACCAGGTGTCACTGGAGAACTTTTGAATATCCTGTTGCAGATCATGAGTGTACGAGAGAGTGCCTTGATTGACTGGGTTTCATGAAAATGGTGTAGAACAGATATGCCAGTACGTTGGAGTCTGCTGAGTAGTGGGCCTAGAGCAGTGGTGGGCAGGCGTGTGATAAAACTTCAGTGGTAGGGCCATGAGGATCTACCATTGGATTCCAAACGGCTTGTTACTGACATGGTGCAGTCAGCAGATCATTATATGTAAAGGCATCTTGTTATATGGAGAGGTTTCAGGAAAATGTTCAGAATCAGTTTGATTTGGAAAAGGGGGCAATGGGGCAAGCTATGAGGAATAGAAGCCTGGTTGGTGTATTCTCCTGCAGACCCTGACCCACCACACGTGACAGAACTCCCTCCAGCACTGTGTCCCAGTTGGGTTCCTTGTATTTCATGAACCAAATACCAAACTCCCAGTGCAGCAAGAAAAACACCACAAAAAGTGGAGGAGGACCATGTGGCTTTACAGTCCACACGGGGAGACAATTAGTCACCAGTGGTCACAGTTTACCTACAAAGAGAGGATTCAGGCCTGCTGCCTCATGTTAATTGGAAAATAAGAAACCATGTCTTTCAGGTCAAAGTGATGGAGACCCAGCTTTGATGGTCTCACTACAAAAGAAGCTAAAGCTCCTTACAACAACCTATATTTCAAGTGCCCAATCTCAAAGGCAGATTCTCAAAAAGTCTTTAGGCCAGCAGAGCTCCATATATGTGGAGTGTTTACCCTGTCCCTTACCTTTGGAAACTCCTCTACTTCCACCAAAGATGTGAAATCTCAAGCATTTTCCACTCCAGATAGGTATTCACAGATTTTTTAACTCTTCTCCTCTAATTGTGTCTTACATGAGGCAAAGGTAATGTTAAAGCATTGTTCTGAATGAGAGTGGGAAGATTTTTGTGTAGCATATATTTGCATACACATTGGGTTCAATTTCCTATTTTCCATTCGAAATACTGAATCCCTGACACTAACACATACCCTACCAGACTCTGACTACTAATCATAATAGGGTGGAGAAAAATAACCCAAACAGAATAGAAATACAAGCAGTTCAGAGGAGGCATGGTGTATATTTAGACTTGACTTCTGCATGATACAGAGTAGGAGTTAAATCTAGTCAATTTTTTGTTGAAATAGTTCTCCATGTGTTTTTAATGTGAACAAATATGTGAATCCCTGTCTCCCTTTCTCTGTAGCCTTTTCAGCACATGTATTTTTATGTGCATATATAGAATCCTACCTGGTACCACACATACATTCTTGTGAGGTGGATGACTTGGCAGATACAAATTGTGAGAAGAGATCACTCCTACAAAACCGTGTTGGAACTGAATATTCAACCTATGGTTGAGCTTCCTAGTTGAACAACATTATACATAAATTCATGTTCAGTAAAATGAATATTTTTGGATCTCTTTATGATATATATTTTATGATGAATTTTGATTGACATATATATTGCTATTATTTTTTCTGTGTGTGTTTGTTTTGTGTCACTTGCCTGTTCTGTAAAACAACTTCAGAGAGAGAGAGGTTAAAGATTCATGCAAAGCTCTGAGGGAGGTATCTAATATCTTAGTTTTGGTCTATTGCTGCTTCTAATTGGGTCATTTTTTGTGTCCCATGGACCAGGGAAGTGGTTCCTGTGCCCACCCCTGCAGCAACTCCTATTCCTAATAGGTTGGCTAAAGTGAGGGATATATGTACCCAATGGAAACGGGTTGTATGCCCCCATATTTGATCTTCAAATGAACCTGCATCATGATATAGCACTCTGGGAAACATCTGCACCATTACACAATTAATCACATCTGTTGACCATTTCTTTAAAACATAAACAATGTTTAATTATATAGAAATATGCTGTTGTAGGGACGGACAAGGCAAGGCACCTAAGATAGCACCGAAGACAAGGAAACCGTCCTATTTTGTTGCAACCAGATTCAGAAGGCATTGCTTCTGTTGTAATCAATTAATCCCCTGAAACTCAAGTTTAGGTAGTTTCAGAATTTTGTACTCAACATGTAAGGGAAGGGGCTCAGAAGTTCACAGTCTGCAGAAGTTCAAAAAAGCAGTTTTTGTTTCTGTTTTTTCCTCTGTTCTGGGCAAGTTAACTTTTCAAGGACACCTGGGAGAAGGAGAGCTTTTTCTTACCTTTCTTATTTTTCCTCCCTGCCAGCTGTTACTACGGAGCCCAGTTGGTGACTTCTTTATCTTAGAAATGTAGCCATCTCTGTAAAGCCCCAGCTCATGGCCAGAGGCCTTGTTCACATATTGTGTGGAAAACAAGTAAGGGGGTGTCTACCTTAAGAGTGCTGATATTTCTAGCCAGTGGCCAAGTAGAACAAGGCCACACTAAAAGAGGAAGTTTATCTACATGAACTCTTTTATAGGGACTCTTTTGCTGAAAGTCCTAAAGTCAGCCATGGTGAAGACTTCTGAAGAAAGTCAGTTAAGATTTTTCTGTGGGCCTGGTATTGAAGGGGAAGACAGGGAAGATGGGGCTGACAGCAGCTCCGAGGATCTGAGAATAAGGAGTGAGAGATGTAAAAGAAAAATGAGAAAGGGGTTTGGGATTTTCCTAGCAACAAAAACTTGAGCAGTAGAACAGGTACTGCAGAGGGGAAGACAAGAGTGAGTATCCCAAAACGCATGTGAGGGACTTTAAATTCTCAGTAAACTGTTTTCAGTGATGGCAAAGCAACTTTAAAGGCCATTTTCAATACATCTTGGATAGGAATCTGAGGGCTCTCCTCAGCTGGTTTGAGCTTTGTATTAGCTGCTAAGAGGACCTTGTGTGACCCAGGGTGGGCACGGACAGGAGAAGAGAGAAGTGAGTGGGTGGAGGGGTACCTCAGTACCTACTACCTCAGCAAGGGGGCAATGGTCTCAGAAAAGGCGGAGGTTTGGTTTTTTGATCTAATAATTGGAGGGGAGAAATCAGGTTTCTGAGGTGGGAGTGACAGCAGAGACTCTGGAGCAGAAGGATGAAGGTGAGGATCTATTGGATAAGCATAGTTCAGGATGTGAGCGAAGGATGGAAAAGGCCTGCCCATAGGGGAATCTCCTTTCACTCTTTTGAGCACTTGCAGAAGTTAAAATGGTCACGCAGGGCTGGGGATGTGGCTCAAGTGTTAGCGCGCTCACCTGGCATGCGTGCAGCCTGGGTTCGATCCTCAGCACCAAATACAAACAACGTTGTCGTGTCTACCAAAAACAAAATTAAAAATTCTCTCTGTCTCTCTCTTTCTCTCTCACCTCTCTCTTAAAAAAAAAAAAGATCACACAGAATTTGAGGATCTTGAGACCCCTCTGGGGGCCATCGGTTTTGGTTATCTAATTGGTAATATGGCCAATTCTGTGTACTGAATTTAATGAGGAGTTTGGGTTCCATCAGGCAGCCCCTGTATGCTCACATCCCCATGATTTACAGAAGAACTCGGCTTTTCCACCACACAGCCATGACTGTTTGTGGCCTTGATAGTCTGCCAGACAAACATAGTAATCTAGGCTAGCCAACCTGCATCTTGCTCGTGTGTCCCTACATCCATAATGTTTGTTTCCATTACCTATGGTACGGAAGGGATTTAGTGGTATTTTAGTCGGATCCTCTTCACCAGGGATATCCCAAAAGGAAAGACTTATAGCCAGCTGACAAATGTCTGGGTGGAGGGATGGCCACCAGGTCCCTAATGGTGCTGTATGCAAGATAGATTATACTTCTTTTCCAGTAGGATTTGTGATCAGCCATCGCTGCTGAACGGGCTGATGAGGGTTAGAACTATTTATGGCCAAGGGGTCAGTCAATAGCCTTATCCACACGGCGAATACGCAATTTGAAAGTGTTACCAGTCTTTTACAGTTTCCAGCCAGAGTCTGGGCAGGGCGCAGTCTTGAGATGAGAGGCATGGATTCAGGAAGTGTTTCCGTCTACCTTTACCACTGTAGGTGTTATAAGTAGCACCTGGAATCGTCCTTTCCTGCGGGGTTCCAGGGATGAAACCTGATGTTGTCTTACATAGATGAAGTCTCTTAATTGATATCAATGTGGAGTCCCCTCGTCCCCAGTTTGGTAGGCAGTGGCCAGCTGTTTTCAAGGGTATCGCTGAGTTCTTTCAAGAGCTTTAAGTCTCTGAAGCAAGGGGGTGTGGAAGGGATCGTTAGGTCTTTGAGTTGGGGTTAGGTCCCTTACTAGAGGAGGGGCATCATAGAGAATTTCACAGGGGGTGAGGTTACTCAAGAAACAGAGGGAGTATTTCTTGCATGAAACATTGCATTAGGCAGGAGCATAGTCCAATCTTTTATGCTGGTCTCTAAGCTGAATTTTGTTAAGGTCTCTTTAATGGTTCTATTTATTCTTCCTCCCTGTCCTGAACTCTGGGGTCTATAAGCACAATATAACTTTCAATTAATCCCCAGGTTCCTGGCTAACCCCTGAATTACCTGGGCCATGAACGCCTGTGCATTATCAGACCCTATTACGTTAGGCTGGACGTATCTTGGAAAAGTAACTTTCACTATCTTCTTGACCACCATTTGCACTGTTTCTTTTCTTCTTTTTCTTTTTGTGGGGAGGGCTTCAATCCATCCTGAAAATGTATCTACAAAGACTTGGAGATATTTATGTCCATACCGTGCTGGCTTAATTACAGTAAAGTCCACTTCCCAGAATTGTCTTGGTCTGGTTTCTCATAGGTGCTTTCCTGCAGGAAGCTTGGAAGGGTAAGCATTAACCAATTGATGGACCCAACAGGGTTTTTTTTTTACCCATCCAGTTGTTTCTTTTTGCTGTGAGTCTGTTAGGGGAAAACTCTGTTCTTGATACTTCAGAAATACCTGCAGTTTCTTTGAACCAAGGTGAGTGAGTTGATGTGCATTTTCTACTGACATAGTTAGAGCCGGGACTATGGGAGTTTTTACTGAAGGATTTAGAAATTCCACTTGGGGGCCTCAGGGTTAAAAGTTATTTTGGCCCAAAGCTTGGTGAGCAGATCTCTGCCCATCAATGGGGCCAGGCATTCTGGGTTTACTAAAAAGGAGTGATGGATTTTTCCTTTCCCCAGGCCCATGGTCCTCTTAGTTGTCCAAGCCCGATATTTACTGCCATTAGCCCCTTGAACTAGAGACCTTTTATTTGGTAGAGGGCCTAATGGGGCCTTAAGGGCTGAGTTTATTGCCCCTGTATCCACTTCTAAGTTTACTGGGGTCCCATCCACTTCAAAAGTTACGCTGAGCTCAGGGAGGGGATCTGAGCCCCGACTTTCGTAGTCATCCTCAAGAGTCAGAATGGCTGCCTGGCGTAGCTGTCTCTTTCTAGGGCACTCTTGAACCCAGTGTCCTCTTTCTTTACAGTAGGCACATTGATCTGAGGTCAGGGGTGGCCTCTGGCGTAAGACCAGGTATCCCTTCCTGTCTCCCTGTTTCTTAGTTTCTGGCCCTTTTTTTGTTGTGACCGGGACCTTAGTCAACTCCTTAGTCTGTCTTTTGTTTCTTTTATCCTCCCTTTGATCCCTTCTTTTCCTCAGTTTCTCTCCTATGGTATACTTTCTCAGCTTCTCTGACTAAATCTCTCAAAGTCATATTTTGTAATCCTTCTAAGCATTGTAACTTTCTTTACATATTCAGGGCAGCATGCCCAATAAAGGCCCTTGTGACAGATGCCTTTTGACCCTCTGCATGAGGATCGAAAAGAGTATATCTCCTATATGCCTCTGTAATTCTCTCTAGAAACATAGAGGGAGATTCATCAGGACCTTGAATAATCTCCTTACCTTGGCCAAATTATTTGGTCACCTACCGGCCGCTCGAATGCCCACTATTACAACCCGGCGAAAAGTGGACAGATGCTTTCTACCTTCAAACTGTTTGGGTCCCAGTTGGGTTGGTTCAAGGGAAAGCCGGCTTTCATTATGTTGGAAAGATGTGTCGGTCTCCCATCTGGACTTAGGATTTTTTTTCTAGCTTCCAGGAGGATTCTCTTTTGTTCCTCTGTCATAAAGATAGTCCCTAGTCATTGTTGAAAGTCGTCCCAAGTGGGCGGGTGTGAAAACATCAATGACTCAACTAGACATGTGAGCCAGGTAGAATCCTCGAAAAAACGGGGATTGTTATTTTTCCAGTTATATAGATCTGAAGAGGAGAAAGGCCAATATTGGTAGGCTTGCATTTTCCCCCCATGGCCTTCGTCAGTCATTGGCCCATAGGGAAATAGGGGGATCATCTCAGGAGTTTCAGGGTTTTCAATCATTCTCCGCCAGCGAGTTCCCTTAGCCAGGCCAGCTTCCTCCTTGGGAGGAGGGGCTGTGTGTGCCATGGGGGAGTTATCTGGAGGGTGCTGGGCCAGCTTAGCTTCCTCCAATGGAGGAGAGGCTGAGTCAGCTGCAGGGGAATCACTTAGAGAGTGTTGGTGGTTGGGGGACGAGGGCAGGGAATAAGGAGGGGGAGGAGAGTCCAGTAGAGTCAAATCTTGTGACTCAGGGAGAACAGAGGGTGGAGGAGGAGGAGGAGCAGAGGGTTTGAGAGATCATGGGGTAAGGAGTAGGAGCAGGGGCAGGGGCAAGGAAATGCTTCAACCATGGAGGAGGAGATTTGCAGAGGTCCTTACAAGTTAAGATATATGGCTGTTCATCCAGATGGCTATGTGTGCCCAGGTGAAACACAATATCTCTGACTTATTAAATTAGTAGGAAGTAGAAACATCCTTCTAGAGGCCAACCGAGTCCAAAGGTGGGCCATTCTGTGGCACAGAGTGTTTGGCAGGTCCATCGTTTTACTGAAAAAGAAAGATTCTGAGCCCTTAAGCAAAATTTGGTCCAGTGATCAAGGGTCAGGGACAGAGGCATTGAAGTGCTGTGTCCCATAATGAAAGATACACAAGGAGTGAATGCAAGGACACACGAAACAGACAAGACAAGACAATAAAGACATTCAATGGACATCCAAAACTGAGACCAGGACTGAGTAGCCAGCAAAACCCAATGGGCTGGCAATACCAAATCCGATACAAAATATCACTGAGTCGAGGAGACTATTGTTCTTCGATTTCCCGAGTCCTTTGGGGCATCCCCCATGCGACATGGACTGTGGCTCTGTGACACGTCTGTCAGCCACCATCGGAGAGAGCTCACGCTCTTCATCGACAGCCATTTTGCCAAGCCCTAACCTTAACACTGAAACCAGAAATTGGCGCCTTACTTAACCCGAGAGGAGCCTGTTAGGGTCTCTTGTCCGCCGCTGCCAGAACTCGGTGGAATCTCCATATGTAAAGGTCAGGCGAGCATCGAAGGAAGAGACCACCAAGAGACTGTCTTATCCAACAGCAAAGGGTTTATTTGGGGTGCAGCATGCTGGGGCTCGGAGCTCACTTGAATAGAGCAGAGAGCCCTGAGAACAGTTTAAGCAGAACATATATACTTTCCTTGGAGAGGGCAGGGAGGGAAGTTTACTGAATGGACAGGGCGAGTGGTCGGTTTGCGTGCAACCAGGTGAGGGAGTACATTCTACACTTTGGCAGTTGGGGACAGCACATTCTGGGAACAAGATTAGCAAACAGTTCTCAAGATTTCAACAGTGTTTTGTTAAGCATAAGGAAAAACAGGAAGTGACAAGTACCTATTTTATTAACCTTTCACTACCAACTATCCTTTTTGACTGGATGTTCTCTTCTACATTCTATTATCCAAGGTACAAGGTCCTATGCCATTGTATATCGATTTATTCAAAACTAAGTATGCCAATCAAGGGCCCAGTGCCCTTCTGGGCTTCAAATGTTGCTTAGATTTCTGTTTTCATACAAATACTTCACCTATATATTTTTATACATATTGCAGGTTCCCAATACCATTATTCATTCAGCAGAATGATTCCTAACCCAAATCAAACATGTTATTAACCCTAACCATACACTGTTACCTCAATCTAACTTTACAGAAGAGCAGGGACAGAGTTGGTCTTACAATACAGGAATGTAGTGGATCTTCCACCTGCTGAGAACCTCAAAGGTCCATGCGGATAAAATCCCTGTAGAAGAAGTAGGCACCTCTGAAGGACCTGAGAGAGCAAAAGTCGTCTTCCATGGAAAACAACCTGGACAGGGTGAAGGGTTGTGTCTGAATCAGCCTCTCTATTCTTAATGTAGAGAAGATGGACCAAATGAGACCAGTGTGGAGAGCTGTTCCCGGGTGCCTATGGTTGATATACCATTGAAACTTGTGAAAGTGTCACAGGAATCAGGGGCAGCCTCCATCTCATGGGAAGCTTGGAAGCAACTCTTAGGACAAAGTGGTTGCCAAGGCAGTGAACTAATTCAGTCCCTGACGGAAGTGACCTCACCTCACTTTCTTGGTTATGGAACTCTGTGAACTTGCGATCCAGGAAGCCAGTCAAACAGTGCCAGTCCCAGTCCCAGTCCCAGTGGTTTCACTTTTTGGATTTTCCAAGGACAGAGTCAGTCTTTCTTGGTACCTACTGATGTTAGGATGGCCAAATGGCAGGAAAGCTCTGAAGAGGTGCCTTTCCTGAGAAAGCAGGTAGTGGCTCACCGCTGGCTCCTGACAACTTCAGAGAGTTGGCAAAGGACACAAGATCTGAGACAGGACAGGCCATTTCGGGAAAACCTAGAATGGCCCACAGTCAGAGGACACTCCAAATAGTCACAACCTACTTGGGGGAAAGATGTGCCTTTGTGGGTGTGAGTGTGGGTTTCTGGATTTGGCTCATGTTCTGAGAATAAGTAGGAAATGAGGTTTGTTAGGTTAGGAGTGAATTGTTTCTAGTAAGTCGTTTGACAATGCGAGTGATTCTGTGTCTCTGTATCCAACTGTGTCCGTGGTTGTAGATATAAGAAAAGAGAATGCATCAATGGATGTGTCCTGTCTATTAGAAAGCTTACCAGCATTCATCCTGCCCAATTTGTAAATGGAATGCGGCTTGCCATATTGATGGGCAACACCTAAGATCTTCCTAAGTTCCTGTTTCTTCCTGAAATATGGCCACTCTTCATAATAGGCTCATGGTTTTGTATCCAAAATATGTACCACCTCCAAGCTCTGAGACATGGTCATGTACTGAACAGCTGAAGTGAATGGCGAGCATCTCAGGAAACTCACATACCAGTGTGACCTGTAAAGTCTCATTGGGGAAACCCTGCTTTGGGCCTTTTGCATATCTAATGTTCTGTTGCCCTGAATGTCAGGAAGGTCTTTGACTCAGGCCAACGCTTTGTGAAGTCTTAAGAAAACCTTTTCAAATAAAAAAGAATGGGCATCAGCTGTGGCTCTTTGCTTAATTGCTTTGCAAAGGGATGTGTCTGAATCAGCATCTTGGCCCTGTGTTAGGCTGTGGCTTAGATTCTCAGCAACTGATGGATCTAAAGAAAGATCCCATGTGTGCATCCAAAACCAAAATGGCAAAAAGAGCATTCATTGTGGATGAAGTCTTTCGCCTTCCTCTGTAAGGTTTCTGACATTAATCAAGTGAGAATAGTTATCCTTTAAGTCAAATGAGTTCTTCAAATCCCTGCAGAGGCTAGCCCATAGGTGCTTGGGTTTTCTCATGACTCCAATTCACATAAAAAATCTAAACCCCACAGTCAGAAGGTCTCAAATTTGAGAAGGCCTATTTAATTTAATGGCAGGCCTATTTGATCACTCCTGGTTCACAGGAAGGTTGTCCAGGTCACTCAGAATTTAGGTAAATGAGGGGCAAGGTAGTGTATTTTGGACACTGTCTTGGACTGCATTCCTCATGGAAATTTCCAGCCAGAGATTTGATGAGTGTCTATATGGAACAAGATGAGGGCCATGTGGGAGTGTTTTGGTTTTAATTGTGGTCATTTTTTTGGCAGTTGGAAGGGATGACTGAGTCCACCTGGGTTTGAACTCTGGTGTGATTCCCCTTAGAGGCTGAGTACAGGAACTTAACCTAGAAAAGTATTGCCATAAATTGTGCTGGGATTTTAGGAGGCCAAGCATGAGAGTCACCCTTGGAAACTGAGATCTAGGCCCAGGGTGGCTTTCCAGAGATCACTGGGAATCTCAGGCTGGATATCACATGATTTTATTCTTAAAGACTTGGAAGGCTTAGTTGAGAGTCAAAACACACATCTACATTACATAGTAGACCTCAATGGGCCTGGATTTATGTGACTTTTGGCCAATCTTTGAGAAACCTTGCCTGTGAGAGTTCTCCAGAACTTTCTTTGAAATGAACTTCCACAACATTTAATGGTACCTGAATAAATTGAAACCCACATGCTGCCAACTTCATCCTTGAAAAATTGCTAGATAAATACCATGAAATTTTTGAAATTCCCATGACCAGATGGCACTGGAGAAACTTTGGATATCCTGTTGCTGATCCTGAATATGCAGGACAGTGACTTGATTTACTGACTTTCATGAAAATGGTGTAGAACAGAGATTCCAGGAAGTTGGACCCTGCTGAGTAGTGGACCTAGTGCAGTGATGGGCAGTTGTTTTATAAAAAAAATCTGTGGTGGGGCCATGTGGATCTGCCATTGGCTTCCAATTGGCTTGTGACTGACATGGTGCAGCCAGCAGATGCTTCTATATAAAGGAATCTTGTTACATGGAGAGGTTTCAGGCCAATGTTCAGAATCATGTTGCTATGGTCAAGGAGGCAAGCTATGTGGGATAGAAGCCTGGTTGGCGCATTCTCTTGTAGACCCTGACGCACCACAGGTGACAGAACTCTCTCCAGCACTGTGTCCCAGTTGAATTCCTTATATTTCATGAAGCAAATAACAAACTCAGTGCAGCAGCAAGAAACACCAGCAAAAGTGGAGGATGACCAAATGGTTTCAGAGTCCACAAGGGTAGACAATTAGCCGCCAGTGGCCACAGTTTACCTACAAAGAGAAAATTAAAGACTGCTTCCTCATGTTTATTGGAAAATAAATCATGTATTCCAGGTCACATAGAAGCATACCCAGATTTGATGGTCTCACTACAATGGAAGCTAAATCTTCTTACTACAACATATATTTCAAGTTCTCAACCTCAGAGGCAGTTCCTCAAGAAGTCTTTAGTCCAACAGAGCTCCATGTTTGTGGAGTGTTTACCCTGTCCCTTACTTTTGGAACCTCCTCTACCACCCCCAAGTTTGTGAACTCCTGAGCATATTTGATTCCAGATAAGTATTCACAGATTTTCTAACTCTTCTCCTCTAATTGTGTCTTACTTGGGGCCAAGGTAATGTCAAGGTATTATTCTGGATGAGAATGGGAAGACATTTTTGTAGCACATATTTGCATAAACATTGGAATCATTTTTCAAATTTCCATTCGAAATACTGAATCCCTGACACTAACAAATGCCCAACTAGACTCTGAATACTAATCATAATATGATGGAGAAAATTAACCGAAACAGAATAGAAATACAAGCAGTTCAGAGGAGGAATGGTGTATCATTGGAATTGCCTTTTGCATTATATAGGGTAAGAGTTATAAATCTAGTCAATTTTTTGTTGAAATGGTTTTCCATGTGTTTTTAACGTTAACGAATATGTGAATTCCTGTCTCCCTTTCTCTGTAGCCTATTCAGCACATGTATTTTTATATGCACATATAGAATCCTACCTGGTACCACACGTACATTCTTGTGAGGTGGCTGACTTGGCAGATACAAATTGTGAGAAGAGATCACTCCTCCTAAACGTTGTTGGAACTGAAAATTCAAACTATTGTTGAGCTTCCTAGTACAACAACATTATACATGAATCCATGTTCAGTAAAACGAATTTATTTGCATCTGTGGATGACATATATTTAATGGTGAATTTCAATTTCTCATATATTGCTACTTTTTAATGTCTGTTTGTGTGTGTGTGTGTGTGTGTGTGTGTGTGTTTATATATACACACACACTCTCCAGATTTTTCAAAATATGAAATATATGTGTCTTATTATACACTCTATAAATTCATTCATATTCATGTATGTGGATTAATAATAAACATTTCACAAGATTATTCTGAGAAATATTCATCCCCCTGAACTACATATTTGATTCCTAGTTCTGAAAACTAACTTCAGTAAATGGTGCAAACAAATCCTAATATTTCTGCAGTGACTGACCCAGTTTAACATCAATGCAAGTAGATTTCTATGGGACATGATGTGTATTTTGTCATTCATTTTTATTCAACACTGGTACATTACAATTTCTTCAGTTAATGCACATGATAGGATATATATTTCATCCACAAATTCAGAAATTTATAGGCATTATTTTTACTTTCCATCACTTCCTAATTCAGAACACATGTTTTCCACAAGTTTTCTTGACTGGTCTTTTCATGAGACTTCTTTCACAAAATGCAAAGGTCACACTTATGTTTGTACCAAAGTCTAAATGGAAAGTGAGTATGGATTACTAAAACCATCTATGTCCAGGTTGCCTAATGCTATCAAATGTCAATCCTGTTGGTGAGTACATATTTGTTTCTTCCTACGATTATATATTCAACCTCAAGCCCGTTGAAAATGTCTGATCTTATCACTTACTTTATACTTTGCCTGATTTCCTAATGTCTCTATTGATATATAGTTTCCTACATATTTTCCAGAGTTCATCAATGTGACTGACTCTTCACATGTGCTGATATTTACATTCATTCTCTACCCGAAACCCTACTGCTAAAGAACATTTGGTTCAAATCCTATACTCACTCTGCTTTCTAAACCTACTGACTATCTTCCTAATGCTACCGACTATCCTTTTGACTGGATGTTCTTTTCGGCATTCAATCATGCAATGTACAGGTCCTATGACCTTGTATATCAATTTATCTGAGACATCTGTGCAGAATATAATTCAAAGTTAAGTATCCCAATCAAGGGCCCAATGCACTTCTGGGCTTCAAATCTTACCTAGATTTCTGTTTTCATACTTATATTTCACCTATATATTCTTGTAAATATCCATCAATTTAGGATTGCCACAGTCTGGCTGGGCACAATTCAGGAGCCACTTGTCAAAAGAAACTAACTTTATTTTTAGAACCACACACGGCATAAAAGTAGCTCCTCGGGAAATACCCTCAGAGCACAACTGCCACCACCAGCTTCCCACAAGCTCTCAACCTCCCCACTCCTCCTGCTCTTGAGGTTGATTGGCTGCGTCGTTTGTTCAGAGCCAAAAAAGTCCCCCAATGAGCAGCTCCGTAGTTTGAAAGGGTGGGAAAACATCCCAATGGGCATCACCGCAGAGGAGCCAATCAGCTAGATGTTGCTGGGGCCGCTGTGAGCCAACCATCAGCTGGAAGTCTGAAAGTTTGCTTTGGCCCCTTGGGCTGTGGCTCTCAACATCTCCCCCTCTCTGTTTAAACAACAAGCATGTGGCTTTGGGACCGTGCCTGCCTTAGGTTGACCAATAGTACATATGGTCCTTACCCATTATCCAATGAGCTGACCTCAAGGTGTCAGCCTCCCGTGTTAGGTTTTTACCATTGCAATTGGATCTTACCCGTCACTGACTAAAGGTCCAGTATACAGCCACACCTGTGGAGAGGTCTTTGTACCACTTGGGGGTGAGGTTCTTTGCCTCACCTCTGTTGGCCCCCAAATTTTAGCTGAACGACCATGACAAGTAGAAGGGAGTAAGATACAACAAGCCAATTGACAGCTCTTTTTGAAAAAATTGTACCACCGATAATATCATCAGAGAAATACCCCAAAACTACCACAAGTCGCTGCTCCAACATATAGTTCACAATGCATGCAGGTGAGTTCACAATGCATACAAGTGATACATAGTCCAGGCAACTTCTGCAAGCAGTTCAGTGATGGTTATTGCAGAAGCTGTAGATTGGGTTTATCTTTGTCTTCACCAGCACTGGGATGAAGATAGGAATTATGGCAATAATGGCTAAAGAAAAAATTATGTAACATTCCAGAAGGCACTAAAAGAAAACAATTTTCTTAACAATTTGCATTATCTTGAAGAGAATTATTAAATATAATGAAAAGGAAAGGTGAAAGTAAACAAACAGGTCTGTTATTTTTAGAACCACACACGCCATATTAAAAGAATCCTGAACAGTTGTTTACCCAATATAAATAAAACCATTTAATTCATGTGAATAAAAAAAATGGATCCATTTTTTTCATGAGCACTCATCATATATGATATATGGACATACACACATTCAAACATATAACACAAAACACAAGTGTGCACACATAATAAATACATACAACACATAATATAATATTAAAAGCCTTATAACTTTTTACAGGTGAAATCACCATTGGAATGTTTAAAAACTCTATAGTCAAAAAATAGAAATGATCAGCAAAACATTAACCTAGGTCTGTAAGAGCTCAAAAAAAAAAAAAAAAAAAAAAACAGAACTTCATGATGTGGGAAAGGGCAATAATAAAATCGATATTGAAAAAAGCACCCTGTTCTGTTGCAGATGTAAGGATAGCCAAGCTGGAGTTTTGGATATCAGCTGTTATGGATTTGAGCCAAATCATATTATTTTGGTCTATAGAAATCGCTTTAGTTATTCTCTCTGGAATCCAAATCGGCTGCTGTTCTCCCTGTGGAAACACATAAACAGACCTCCAACTCCAGGAATCACTGGGTCAGGAACTTAGTTAATCTCTCTGGAATCCAAATCGGCTGTTGTTCTTCCTGTGGAAACCCACAAACAGACCTCCAACTCCAGAAAATTAATGGGTCAGGACCTTTCCATTGTCCTTTTAGAATATCCATCCAAAGTACCTTGGGCTAATACACATTTTTTGGACACATATGCCTTTCTGTAGCACTAAGTCCTCATGAAACCAAATTTAAGAAGTTTAGAGTAAAAAGGGTTATTTTAAGTTTATCTTTGGGGAATTTATACCCCTTCCCAATTTCGTCTTTTTGCTTTAATAAGTACATTTTAATAGTTTGATGTGCTCTTTCAACTAAGCCTTGTAACTGGATTGTATGGGATTGCTGTTATATGAGTAATGCCAAATGATGAGCAAAATTGTTTAAAAGATGTATAAGTATACCGGAGTCATTATCTGTTTTGAACTGTTTTGGAATGAACACAGTGGCAAAATTTTGTAAGCAATGAGGTATAACATGTTTAGTTTTTTTCCGGCAAAAAGGGAGCCCATCAAAAATCCAGAAGAAGTATCAACTGTAACATGCAAATATTTTAATTTTCCAAATTCTGGCAAGTGTGTGACGTCCATCTGCCAAATAAGGTTAGGTATCAATCCTCTAGGATTGACTCCAAGATTAACTTGTGGTAAAATGGTCACACAATTTTGACATTGTTTCATTATTTGTCTAGCTTGTTCCTCCGTTATTTTAAAATGCTTTTGTAAAGTATTAGCGTTGATATGGAACTTTTTATGAAAATTTATAGCTTCTTCTAGTGTAGAGAAAATATGTATGTATGTCATGTGTAGTTTTATCTGCTAAATCATTGCCCAAACTAAGGGCTCCAGGCAATCCTGTATGTGCCCACATATGTCCTATTAAGAAGGGATCTTTTCTGTCCCAGATTAGACTTTGTTTATTGGAAAGCAAAGAGAAAACAGTAGAGGAAGGGGAAATCCTACCAGCATCTTCAAGGGATACTATAGCATCAACTATATACTGACTATTGGAGAATAAATTAAATACAGAATCTTTAAACATCACAAAAGCTTATAATACTGCATTAAGCTCTACCTTTTGACCTCATTGTTGGGGTACTAAAAATGTAAAAGTTTGATCAGGTATAACTATTGCTGCTGTACCATTATTTGACACATCAATGAATATATTTGAAGCATTTATGATAGGTGTTTTTCTTGTCATTTTTGGAAAAATTACAGGATGCGATGACCAAAAAGACAATAAAAGATTAGATGGTAAGTGGTTATCAAATGAAACATTAGATTTACACATGATTATTGCCCAAGTATTTAACTCATTAGCTAATTCATCAATTTGATTCATAGTATATGGAGTAATAATTTCATTGGGAGAAATTCCAAACACTCCCTTTGTTGCTTTTATTCCTATGAGTATTAATTGTCCCTCAGCCACAGGATACCTAGTAATAATAGTGTTAGAAGAATAAGATAAATGTATCCATTATAATGGACCTTCTTTCCAAAATACTCCTGTAGGAATATTTTTTGTTTGTAGTACAATAAATAATAAAGGCAAAATTTTATCAAATCTATCCAAATGCATATTTCCCATATGTTTTTCAATGATTTTTAATGTCTTTCTTGCTTCAGGCGTTAACATTCTGGGTGAATTTGGATCAGATGGACCTTTTAGGATGTCAAATAAAGGTCCCATCTCTCCTGTTGGTATACATACATAAGGCCTTATCCAATTTATGTCTCCTAATAACTATTGAAAGTCATTAATTGATTTGAGTTAATCAACTCGTATTTGAATTTTTGGTGGACTGACCATGGTTGAGGATAATAGAACTCCTAAATAGTTAATTAGAAAATTTAATTGTACTTTATCAATTGTTATCTCTAGATTATAATTTTTTAATCAGTTTGTAAGTGTGGCATAACATTCTAGCAATGGGTTTTTTTCCTTTGTGTGCTAATAATACATCATCTATATAGTGAAATATTTGTATTTCAGGATTTCGATTTCTAAGTGGCTGGATTACTTTGTTAACATAAATTTGACACATAGTTGGGCTGTTAGCCATTCCTTGAGGGAGTACTTTCCACTCATACCTCTGATCAGGACCTTCATGATTCAGTGCAGGGATAGTAAATGCAAAACCTGGACTATCCTCAGGTAGAATTGGAAATGAAAAAAAAAACAATCTTTAATATGTATAACTAAAACAATCCAAGTTTTTGGCAAAGCATACAATTGAGGAATCCCTGATTGAGAAGGTCCAAAAATAACCATCTCATTATTAATGGCTCTTGAATCTTGCAATAGTCTCCATTTCCCAGATTTCTTTTTGATGACAAAAATGGGAGTATAATGGGGAGATACAGAAGGTTGTATATGTTCTTTCGCTAATTTTTGTTTGACCAGGTCCTGGGCTGCTTGTATCTTTTCTTTAGTCAGCGTCCACTGAAGAACCCATACTGGTCTTTTTGATTTCCAAGTAATTTTTATTGTCTCAGTGGCCCTTTCTGAAAATCCAACCCATGTCTGTCTGTTGCTTGGTCTATTTGTATTGGTGCTGCTATACCTTGTTCTTGTTTTTCTAATCTTTTTCCTTTCCTAAAACCTTCTCTAGCCATAATAGTGGGTGCATTTTGATTGATGTTATGTGTTAATGTCAAACCTAATTGATCTAGGACATCTCATCCCCATAAATTTATGCGAAGATTATCCAATACATATGGCTGAATAGTTCCTTCACATCCTTCAGGATCTTTCCAATCTAATACCATTGCACTTGTATGGGGATTACTCACCACTCCTAGGTCTCAAAGCTTTTGAGTGGCTTGTTGTAATGGCCAATGTTTTGGCCATTCTTGATGAGAGATGATGCTAAGGTCTGCACCTGTATCCAGTAGCCCATTAAATTCATGTCCTTGGATATTTAGTTTTAGCATGGAGCGAGAATCTAAATTTAATGAAAGCATAACCAAATCTACATCTGTGGAGCCTAATCCCTTGGAACCACTTTCTACAGCACGACTGGAAAATGTATCATGTAGACTGGGTATTATTAGTAACTGTGCTATTCTATCTCCTGGTGCAATTACTGATATATCCTTTGTAGAACTGGCTATTAATTTTATTTCAACTTCATAATCGGGATCAATTATCCAAGGACTTATCATAAGACCTTTTAGATCAGAAGAGCTGCGTCCCAATAATAAGCCTACTGTTCCTTTGGGAAGAGGTGCTTTTACCCCTGTGTGAATGATTTGAACCCCCCATCTCTGCTATTAGTACTGATCTGGTGGAGGCGCAGATGTCCAACCTTGAGCTCCCTCTGATTTGTCTGATGAGGCGTCTAATGGACAATGTGTCCTGGGCACTAATCTGATGGAATTGCTGTGTTCCTCCAGTGCTCCATATATTTGTGGTTTTGGGCCCCAGAGCATTGGGCCCCCCTGTCCATTTTTTGGCAATTGAGCCTGATGCCTTTCTCCATGACATCGTGGATAAACACCTGGTCCTTGTTCGTTTTTTGATAATGAAGTACCCTCTATGGTCGATTGAGACTGGCATTCATTAGCCCAATGTCTCCCTCTATGTAATCTTAGGCAAATACCCAGTATTCTACTCCTTTGGTACCTAGTTTTGTTAAACCCTCCTCCTATGGAGCAATTCCTTTTAAAATGACCTGTTTGTTCACAATTGTAGCATGTTCCTGGCCTTGCATCTAAAGGCTGTTTTACTGCAGCTGCCGCAAATTGCCCTTGTTCATTGATGTCTCTGGCATCTAAAGCCTGATTTACTTCAGCTGACACTACTTGCTCTTATTCATTAATGTCTCTACATAATTTAATATATGTGTTTAAATCTTCATGTTTCCATGGTCTAATGATATCTCTGCACCAATGATTTGCTTGGTCATAAGCCAGTTGTTTTATTAATGGCATTGCTTGTTCTGTATTTCCCAAAACTCTGGTAGCTGTTTGAATAAGCCTATCTACAAATTCATCGTAAGATTCATTAGCTCCTTTTATTACCTTAGATAATTGACCTTGTAAACCTCCATGTCCTTGTAAAGTCTTCCATGCCCTAACCGCCTCTGCAGCAATTTGTGCGTATACGCCAGGATCATATGCAATTTGTTGCTGCTGATCCTCATAAGGTCCCTTTCCTAACAACATATCTAGATATCTCTGAGGATAACCAGCTTCTGCATTTCGCCTAGCCATCTCCTTACAAAATTCCTCATTGGCAACCTTCCATAACAGGTATTGACCTCCATTTAGCACAGCTTTACACATATTAGCCGAATCTACTGGCGTCATATTCAAGTTGTTAATGGATTCGACCAAGCTTACACTGAAGGGTGCTTGAGGACCATAGGTTGTTATAGCCTCTTTTGCTGCTTCACTATTTTGAAATTTAAAGCATATTGAATTCGCTGCCCTCCTACCTCACATATAGGACATGTTAATACTTCAGATCTTGTCTCAGGATCCGAACTATCAACTGCGGGCTTTAGGGGCCTCCCAGCATATGGAGGTGGCCTTGTTATTTGGACATTTACATCCTCTGGTGATAGAAAGGTATTAGTAACAGTCTCCTGTAGAGGTGGCGCTGTTGGTTGGAAACTTATGCCCTCTGGTGATAGAAAGTTGTTAGTAGGAGTCTCCTTTTGTAACCTTGCCCCTGATGGCTTTTTCTGCCCTAAGCTTTGTTCCTCTATCTTTGTCTGAACTGCAGTCTTTGGACTAAGCAAACCAGATATGAACGTCCTCAATGGCAATGTGCCAACTGGCAGAGTCCCTGGGCTGTTCTTTTCTCCTCTTTTTAAATCTTCACCATGATGGTTCTAATATGGTATATTTAACAACTCCTCTTTAAAAAGCCATGGGCAACATTTTTGTATTGTATCAACGTATGCCCTGACTGTTCTTGACTTTACTGAGATGCCTCCTTCCTCTAACAATTTACTTAACACTCTTTCAGTTTGTTTTTTACCAATTTCTGATCCTATAATTCTACTATAATATAACCTAACAAGACAATGCCAAACAAAACCAAGACAGAATGAAATAAAAAGGAAACAATAAAAAGTCATTATAGCCTTTCTATCCTCCTGACATGTGCATCCGTCCTTTCTCCCTATCCGTTCCTCAGATGTAAATAATTTTTCCTCAGATGTGAGTGGTTTTTCTTCTGTCTCACTCATCTCCATGGACAGGCAACTAAACACAAAAGTGAAGCAAAACAAAAAAGAAATCTTAAAATGGCTACCCATCCTCTCGCCCTGCCCTCAGGGGCGAGCAGTTTACCTCATCACTTACACTCTGTCGCTCCCCGTGCGAGCCAACAAATGCTGCAGTCTGGCTGGTCAAAATTCAAGAGCCACTTTTCAAAAGAAACAAACTTTATTTTTAGAACCACACACGCCAAACAAAACAGCTCCTCAGGAAAAACCCTCAGAGCCCAACTGTCATCACTGGCTTCTTTTTAAAGTCTCTGTCACACCCACAAGTTTCTCCACCTCCCACAATCCTCCTGCTCTTGAGGCCATTTGACTGGGTCACGTGGGTGGAGCCAAAAAAGTCCCACAATGAGCAGCTCTGTGGTCTGAAAAGGCAGGGAAACTGCCCAATGAGCATCACCGCAGAGGAGCCAATCACCTAGATGTTGCTGGGGCTTCTGTGAGCCAATCATCAGCTGGCAGTCAGAAAGGGTGGGGAAAAAGCTCAATGAGCATCTCCAATGAGCATCACCACAGAGGAGCCAATCAGCTAGATGTTGCTGGGGCCGCTGTGAGCCAATAATCATCTGGCAGGTGAATGTTGCTGGGAGCTGGAAGTTTGCTGGGGTCCCTTCAGCTGTGGCTCTCAACAAATTGATGTCTCCTTTCTCTGTAGACTATTCAGCACATGTATTTTTATATGCACATATAGAATCCTACCTATTATCACATGTACATATTTGTGAGGTTGCTGACTAGGCAGATACAAGTTATGGGAAGAGATCACTCCTCCTAAATACTGTTGGAATTGAAAATTCAACCTATGGGTGAGCTTCCTAGTAGAACAACATTATATATAAATCCATTTTCAGTGAAATAAATATTTTTGTAGACTGTGGATGATATATATTTCATGATGAATTTAGATTGGCATATATATTGCTAGTTTTTAATGTCTGTGTGTGTGTGTGTGTGTGTATATATATATATATATATATATATATATATATATATATATATATTCTCCAAATTTTTCAAAAATGAAATATATGAATCTTATTATGCACTCCTTAAAATCATTCATATTCATGTATGTGGGTTTATGATCAACTTTTCACAAGATTATTCTCAGAAATATTCATCCACCTGAAATACATATTTGTTTCCTAGTACTGAAAACTAACTTCAGTGAATGGTGCATACAAATACTAATATTTCTATAGTAAAACCTAGGTCAACATCAATGCAAGCAGTTTCCTATGGGACATGATGTGTATTTTGTGGTTCATTTTTTAAAATAATGGTACATTACTATTTCTTCAGTTTATGCACATCATATGATATATATTTCATCCACAATTTTACAAATTTATAGGCATTTGTTCCAATTTCAATCACCTCCTGCTTCAGAACACATATATTCCTCCAGTGTTCTTGACTGGTCTTTTAATGAGACTTCTTTCCAAACACTTTATTTTCGATTTCCATAATCATATTTGAAGCAAAACTCACACACTCTTCATGATAAACCATAACCCTAATATTACCGTTAGATATATAACTGCTTGTAATGGAGGCATGTATATAAATTAAAGATTTTCTGTATATTTTCAGATATCAAATCAATCCACCACTTAAAGTTGGAACCAGTTACATTATTTATCCACAGTACGGTCTATTTATACATTATTTCAATATCCATTGACACAGGGTACTCCACTTTGTTCCCCCAATACAAATTTATATGTCTTTAAAATATTGCTCCCAGTAATGGTGGAAGAAATGCTCATGTCAATAATATACATATAAATTTTAACACAGTAATATTCTGGACACAGAAAGCAAAAGTCACTCTTATGATTGTAGCAAAGCCTAAAAGGAAAGTGACCATGGATTACTAAAAATATCTATGTCCCGGTTGCTTAATGCTCTCAAATGTAAATCCTTTTGATAAATCTTATGTATTTGTTTCTTCCTAAGATTATATATTCAGCCTCAAGCCTTTTGAAAATGTCTAATTCTATCGCTCACTTTATACTTTGCGTGATTTCTTAATGTCTCTATTGATATCTTCTTTCCTACATATTTTCCCCAGTTCATCATTGTGACTGACTCTTCACATGTGCTGACATTTACATTCACTCTCTTATTGAATACTAATTGCTAAAGAAATTTTGGTCCAAATCCTATACTCACTGTTGTTTCTAAACCTAGAGACTATCGTCCTACACCTACGGACTTTACCTTTGTGACTCGATGTTCTCTTCGACATTCAATCATCCAAGGTACAAGGTCCTATGCCATTGTATATCGATTTATCTGAGAAATCTATGCAGAACATAATTCAAAGCTAAGTAACCCACTCAAGGGCCCAATGCCCGTCTGGGCTTCAAATCTTACCTATATTTCTGTTTTCATACTTATATTACACCTATATATTCTTGTAATTATTGCAGATTCCCAGAACCCATATTTATCCTGCAGAATGATTCCTAACCCAAATCGAACATATTATTAACCCTAACCATACACTGTTCCCTCAATCTAACATTACAGAAGAGCAGGGACAGTGTGACCAGGAAAGTCTCAGTGGAGAAACCCTGCACTGGGCCTTTTGCTTACCTATTTTTCTGTTTCCCTGAATGTCAGGAAGGCTTTGCCTCAGGCCAACCCTTTGTGAAGCCTGAAGAAAACAGTTTTCAAATGGAAATGAATGGGCATCACCTGTAGCTCTTTGCTTAATTTCTTTGGAAAGGGATGTGTCTGAATCAGCCTTTTGGCCCTTTGTGAGGCTGGGACTTAGATTCTCAGCACCTGGTGGATTTAAAGAACGATCCCATGTGTGCATCTGAAACCAAAATGTCAAAAAGTTCAGTCATTGTGGATGAAGTATCTTCCCTTCCTCTGTTAGATTCCTGACCTCCATCAAGTGAGAATAGGGATCCTTTGGGTCATATGAGTTCTTCAAGCCCTGAAGAGGTGCTTGGGTTTCTCATGATTCCAATTCACCTAAAGAATCTGTACCTATCAGTCAGAAGTAGTCAGTCAATATTGCTCCCAGAAATGGTGGAAGAAATATTCATGTCACCTGATCTACATATACATTTATTCACAGAAATATTCTGCACACAAAATTGAAAGTTTCACATTTATGATTGTACCAAAGCCTAAATGGAAAATTAACATGGATTACTAAAATCATCCATGTCCAAGTTGCCTAATGCTCTCAAATGTCAATCCTATTGGTGACTACATATTTGTTTCTTCCTAAGATTGCATATTCAAACTCAACCTTTTGAAAATGTCTAAGCCTATCTCTAACTTTTTATTTTGCCTGATTTCATAATGTCTCTATTGATATCTGCTTACCTACATATTTTCCCCTTTTCATCATTGTGACAGACTCTTCACATGTGCTGACATTTAAATTCATTTTGTAACTGAAACCCTATTGTTAAAGAAATTTTGTTCCAAATCTTACACTCACCCTTTTTCCTAAACCTATCTACTATCTTCCTAATCCTACCGACTATCCCTTTTTGACTGGATGTTCTCTTCTACATTCAATCATCCAAGGTACAAGGTCCTATGCCATTGCATATCGATATATCTGAGACATCTGTGCAGAACATAATTCAATGCTAAGTATCACAATCAAGGGCCTAATGCTCTTCTTGGTTTCCAATCTTACTTGGATTTCTGTTTTCATACATACAGTTCACCTCTATATTCTTATAAATGTTGCAGGTTGTCAATACCATTATTCATCCACAAAATGATTCCTAACCCAAATCAAACCTGTTATTAACCCTAACCATACAGTGTTCCCTCAATCTTACTTTGCAGAAGAGCAGGGACAGAGTTGGTCTTATAATACTGGAATGTAGGGGGTCTTCTACCTGCTGTGAACTTCAAAGGTCCATGCTGAAAGGATCCCTGGAGAATATGTAGGCAGCTATGAAGGACCTGAGAGAGCACAAGTCATCTTCCATGGCAAACAACCTGGTCAGGATGAAGGGTTGTGTCTTAATCAGCTTCTCTCTTCTTAATTTCGAGAAGACGGACCTAATAAGGCCTGTGTGGAGAGCTGTTCCTGGGTTCCTATGGTTGATATACCATTTTAACTTGTGAAAGTGTCACAGGAAGTAGGGGAAACCTCCATCTCATGGGACTCTTGGAAGCAACTCTTAGGACAAAGTGGTTGCCAAGGCAGTGACCTCATTCCTTTCCTGAAGGAAGTGAACTCACCTCACTTCCTTGGTGATGGACCTTGGCATCCAGGAATCCAGGCACACAGAGCCAGTCCCAGTCCCACTCCCAGTGGTGTCATTAGTTTTGAATTAGCCAAGGACAGAGTCAGTCAATCTTGGTACCTACAGTTGTGAGGATGGCCATATGCCAGGAAAGCTCTGAAGAGGGGCCTTTTATGAGAAAGCAGGTAGTGGCTCACCACTGGCTTTTGAGAAGTCTCAGTAAAGAAACTCTATTTTGGGACTTCTAATTACCTATTGTTCTGTTGCTCTGAATGTCAGGAAGTTTTTTGCCTCAGGCCACCCCTTTGTGAAGCCTGAATAAAACAGTTTTCAAATGGAAATGAATGGGCATCATCTGTGGCTCTTTGCTTAATTGCTTTGGAAAGGGATGTGTATGAATCAGAATCTTGGCCCTGAATGAGGCTATGGCTTAGATTCTCAGCACCTGATGGATCTAAAGAAAGATCCCATGTTTGCATCCAAAACCAAAATGGCCAAAAGAGCAGTCATTGTGGATGAAGTCTCTCGCCTTCCTCTGTATGGTTCCTGACTTCCATCAAGTGAGAAGAGGGATCTTTGGATAAAATGAGTTCTTCAAAGCCGTGCAGAATCTAGCCCATAGCTGATTTCTCATGACACCAATTCACATAAAGTATCTAAACCCCACAGTCAGAAAGCCTCAATTTGGATAAGCAGAGCAGTATTAATGGCTGGCCTATTTGATCATTCCTGGTTCAGAGGAAGGGTGTCCAGGCCAACCTGGCTTTAGGCAAATGAGGGGCAAGGGAGCTTATTTTGGACACTGACTTGGGCTGCTCCCCTCATGCTAAACTCCAGCCAGAGTTTACGATGAGTGTGTATATGGAAAAACATGAGGGCCATGTGGGAGTGTTTTGATTTCATTTGTGGTCATTTGTGTGGCGGTTGGAAAAGATGACTTGGTCCACCTGGGCTTGAACTCTATTGGTGTGATTCCCAATAGAGACTGAGTTCTGGAACTGACCTCAGAGAAGTATTGCCATGAATTGTGTTGGAATTTAAGAGTCCATGCATGAGAATCGTACTTGGAATCTGAGATCTCAGTCCAGGGTGGCTTTGCATAGAGCACTGAGAATATCAGTCAGGATATCACATTATTTTTCTTAAAGACTTGGCAGCCATAGTTGAGAGTCAGAACACACATGGACCTCACATAGTAGACATTATTGTGCCTGGATTGATGTAACCTTTTGGCCACTCTTTGGGAAGCCTTGCCTGTGAGAATTCTCCAGAGCTTTCATTGAAATTAGCTTCCTCAACATTTAATGGTTCCTGAATTGAAATCCAAGTGCCTTCAACTTCATCCTTGAAAAATGGCTGGAAAAATACCATCAAATTTTTGAAATTCCCATGACCAGGTGGCACTGAAGAACCTTTGGATGTCGTGTTGCTGATCATGAGTGTACAAATAGTGCCTTGATTGACTGGTTTTTGTGAAAATGGTGAAGAACAGAGATGCCAGTAAGTTGGAGCCTGCTGAGTAGTGGACATAGAGCAGTGGACTGCAGGTGTGTAAATAAATATTTTTGGTAGGACCACCTGGATCTGCCATTGCCTTCCAAAAGCCTTGTGACTGACATGGTGCAGGCAGCAGACCCTTATATGTAAAGGCATCTTTTTATATGGAAAGGTTTCAAGGCAATGTTCAGAATCAGGTTGTTTTAGTCAAGGGGGAAAGCTATGTGGGATATAAGCCTGGTTCATACATTCTCTTGGAGACCCTGACCAACCACACGTGACAGAACTCCCTTCAGCATTGTGTCTCAGTTGAACTCCTTGTATTTCGTGAAGCCAATACCAAACTCACAGTGCAGCAGTAAGAAACACCACAAAAAGTGTAGGATGACCAAATGGCTTCACAGACCACACGGGGAGACACTTAGCTCCCAGTGGCCATAGTTTACCTACAAAGAGAGAATTCAGAACTGCTGCGTCATGTTCATTCGAAAATAAGGAACCATGTCGTCCAGGTCACATAGAGTCAGATGCAGATTTGATGGTGTCACTACAAACGAAGCTAAATCTCCTGACAATTACATATATTTCATGTGCCCAACCTTAGAGGAAGTTTCTCAAGAAGTCTTTAGGCCAGCAGAGCTTCATGTTTGTGGAGTGTTTACCCTCTCCCTTACTTTTGGAAACTGTTCTTCCACCTCTAGTGTTGTGAACTCTTGAGCATTTTCCCTTCCACATATGTATTCACAGATTTTCTAACACCTCTCCTCTAATTGTGTCTTACTTGGAGCGATGGTTATGTCATGGCATTGTTCTGGATTAGAGTGCGAAGATTTTTGTGTAGCACATGTTTGCATGCACATTAGATTCATTTTCCTATTTTCCATTTGAAATACTAAATCCCTGACACTAACCCATACCCTTCTAGACTCTGAGTACTAATCCTAATATCATGGAGAAAAAGAAACCTAACTGAATATAAATACAGCCCTTTCATAGGAAGCATGGTGTATACTTGGCTTTGCCTTCTGCTTTATCAAGAGTATGTGCTATAAATCTAGTCAACTTTTCATTGTAATATTTCTCCATGAGTTTTTAAAGTTACCACATATGTAAATTCCTGTCTCCCTTTCTCTGTAGCCGATTCAGCACATGTATTTTTTTATGCATGTATAGTATCCTACATGGTAACACACGAACATTATTGTGAGCTCACTGACTTTGGAATATAAAAATTGTGAGAAGAGATGACTCCCCCTAAATACATGGAACTGAAAATTCAACCTATGGGTGAGCTTCCTAGTGAGAAACATTATACATAAATCCATGTTCATTAAAATTAATATTTTTGGATATGTGGATGAATTATATTTCATGATGAATTTCGATTGGCATATGTAATGCTACATATTAATGTGTGTGTGTGTGTGTGTGTGTGTGTGTGTGTGTGTGTGTATTCTCCAGATTTTCCAAAATATGAAATATGTGTGTCTTATTATACACTCCCTGAATTTATTCATGTTCCTGCATGTGTATTTATAAACAACATTTCACAAGATTATTCTCAGAAATACTCAACCAGGTGAAATTCATATTGGTTTCCTAGTACTGAAAACTAACTTCAGTGAATGGTCCTTACAAATCCTAATATTTCTACAGTAACTGACCCAGTTTAACATCAATGCAAGTAGATTCCTATGGGACATGATGTGCATTTTGAAGTTCATTTTTATTCAACACTGGTACTTTACAATTTCTTCAGTTTTTGTACATCATATAATATATTTTTTCATCCACATGTTCATAAATTTATAGGCATTTGGTTCACATTCAATTACTTCCTTCTTCAGAACACATGTATTCCTCCTTGTTTCTTTACTGGTTCTTTCACTAGACTTCTTTCTAAAAACATTATTTTCGATTCCATAATTATTTTTGAAGCAAAACTCACACACTCTTCATGATAAACAGTAACCCTAATATTACCATTAGATATATAACTGATTGAAATGAATGTATATATATCAATATAAGATTTCCTATATATTTTCAGATGTAAATTCAATCCATTATATAAAGTTGGAAGCAGTTATATACTTTATTCACAATATGGTCTATTAATGCATCATCTCTATAATCATCAACACAGGGTACACCTATTTGTATCTTCCGTAGTAATGTATAAGTTTTCAGAATATTGCTTCCTGTAATGGTGTAAGAAATATTCATGTCACCTGATCTACATATACATTTTACCAAAGAAGTACTCTGGACACAAAATGCAAAGGTCACACTTATGATTCTGCCAAAGCCTAAATGGAAAGTGAGCATGGATTACTAAAAACATCCATGTCCAGGTTGCCTAATGCTCTCAAATGTCAATCCTATTGGTGACTACATATTTGTTTCTTCCTAAGATGATATATTCAACCTCAAGCCTGTTGAAAATATCTAATCCTATCACTCACTTTATACTTTGCCTGATTTCCTAAGGTCCCTATTGATATCTGCTTTCCTACATATTTTCCGCAGTTCATCAATGTGACTGTCCCTTCACATGTGCTGACATTTACATTCTCTAACCGAAACCCTATTGCTAAAGAACTTTTGGTCCAACTCCTAGACTCTCTATTCTTCCTAAACATACTGAGTATCTTCCTAATCGTGTGGACTATCCCTTTTTGAGTGGATTTTCTCTTCTACATTCAATCACCCGAGGTACACGGTCCTATGCCATTGTATATTGATGTATCTGAGACCTTGGTGCAGAACATAATTCAAGCTAAGTATACCAATCAAGGGTCCAATGCATTTCTGCGCTTCAAATCTTTCCTAGGTCTCTTTTCTCATACATGTATTTCACGTCTATATTCTTATAAATATCACAGGTTCCCCATACCAATATTCATAAAGCAGAATGATTCCTAACCCAAATCGAACATGCTATTAACCCTAACCATACATTGTTCCCTCAATCTCACTTTACAGAAGAGGAGGGACAGAGTTGGTCTTTCAATACAGGAAGGTATGGGATCTTCCACCAGCTGAGAACTTCAAAAGTCCATGCAGAAATAATCCCTTGAGAAGATGTAGGCAGCTATGATGGACCTTAGAGAGCAAAAGTCATCTTCCCTGGCAAACAACCCAGTCAGGATGAAAGAATGTATCTGAATTAGCCTCTCTCTTCTTAATGTAGAGAAGATGGACCACACCAGGCCTGTATGGAGAGCTGTTCCTGGGTGCCTATGGTTGATATACCATTCTAACTTGTTAAAATGTCCCAGAAAGTAGGTGCAGCCTCCATCTCATCGGAACCTGGAAGCAACTGTTAGGAAAAAGTGGTTGCCAATGTACTGACCTCATTCAGTTCCTGAAGGAAGTGACCTCACCTCACTTCCTTGGTGATGGAATTCTCTGAACTTTGGATCCAGGAAGCCAGGCACACAGAGCCAGTCCCAGACCAAGTCCCAGTGGTCAAACTTGTTTGGATTTACCAAAAACAGAGTCAGTCTCTCTTGGTACCTACTGATGTGAGGATGTCCAAATCCCAGGAAGGTCTGAAGAGGGGCCTTTCCTGAGAAAGCAGATAGTGGCTCACTGCTGGCTCCTGACAGAATCACAGAGTTGGCCACGGAGACCAGATCTGAGACAGGACAGCCCCTTATGGGGTAATATATTATGCCTCACCAGTCAGAGGACACTCCGGATAGTCACAGACCTACTTGGCGGTCTGTGTTGTTGTGGGTGTGCGTGTGGGTCTGTGGTTTTGTCTCATGTTCTGAGAATTGGTAGGAAAGTTTGATTGTTTGGTTTGCTGTGAATTATTTCTAGTAAGTCATTTCACAAGGCGAGTGTTTCTATGTCTGTGTATTCCACTGTGTCCGTGGTTGTAGACATTAGAAAAGAGAATGCATTGATAGATGTGTCCTGTCTGGTAGAAAGCTTCCCAGCATTCATCCTGCACAATTTATGAATGGTCTGCGGCTTGCCTTATGGATGGGCAACACACACTACCATCCTAAGTTCTGGTATTCTTCCTGAAATCTAGCTAATCTCAAGAATATGCTCATGGTTTTTTGTCCAAGATATGTACCACCTCCAAACTCTGTGACATGGTCATGTACTGGATAGCTGAAGGGAATGGGAACATCTCAGAAAACTCAATTATCAGTGTGAGCAGGAAAGTCTCAGTGGAGAAACCCTGCTTTGGGCCTTCTGTTTACCTATTCTTCTGTTGCCATGAATGTCAGGAAGGTCTTCTCCTCAGGCCACCCCTTTGTGAAGCCTGAAGAAAACAGTTTTCAAATGGATATGAATGGGCATCACCTGTGGCTCTTTGCTTAATTGCTTTGTAAAAGAACATGTCTGAATCAGCCTGTTGGCCCTGGGGAGAGCCTGTGCTTTAGATTCTCAGCACCTCATGGATCTAAAGAAAGATCCCATGTGTGGATCCAAAACCAAAAGAGCCAAAAGATCAGTCATTGTGGATGAAGTCTCTCTCCTTCCTCTGTATGGTTCTTGACCTCCATCATTGAGACTATGGATCCTTTGGGTCAAAGGAGTTCTTCAAAGCCCTGCAGTGGCTAGCCCATAGGTGCTTGGGTTTTCTCATGACTTCAATTAACATAAAGAATCTGCACCCCGAGTCCATAGGCCTCAAAATGGAGAATCAGAGCACTATTAACGGCAGTCCTCTTGGATCACTCCTGGTTCACAGGAAGGGTGCCCTGGCCACACTGACTTTAGGCAAATGGGGGAAAGGGAGCTTATTTTGGACACTGTCTTTGGCTCTGCCCCTCATGGAAACCTACAGCCAGAGGTTATGATGAGTGTCTATATGGAAGAAGATGAGGGCCATGGGAGTGTTTTGGTTTTAATTGTGGTCATTTCTGTGGCCGTTGGAAGAGATGACTGGGTCCACCTGGGCTTGAACACTGTAATGATTCCCCTTAGAGACTGAGTTGTGGAATTTAACTCAAAGAAGTATTGCCATGAATTGTGTTGGGATTTTAGGAGGGCACACATGAGAGTGGCCCTTGGAAACTGAGATCTAAGCCCAGGGTGGCTTTGAACACAGCACTGGGAATCTCAGGAAGGATATCTCATGATTTTTTTCTGAAAGACTTGGCAGCCATCGTTGCAAATCAAAACACACATGGACCTCACATTGTAGACCTCAAGGGGCCTGGCTTCATGTGATCTTTTGGCCTATTTTTGAAAAACCTTGCCTGTTGGAGTACTCCAGAGCTTTCATTGCAATGAGCTTCCTCTCCATTTAATGGTTCGTGAATGAATTGAAACCCAGAGTGCCTCCAACTTCATCCATGAAAAATAGCTAGATCAATACCATAAAATTTTTGAAATTCCCATGAACTGGTGGCACGGGAGCACCTTTGGATGTCCTATTGATGATCATGAGTGTACCAGACAGTGTTTTGATTGACTGGTTTTCATGAAAATGGTGTAGAACAGAGATGCCAGTAATTTGGAGCCTGCTGAGTACTGGGCCGAGAGCAGTGGTGTGCAGGTGTGTGTTAAAACATCTATGGTGGGATCATGTGGATCTGGCATTGGCTTCCAAATGGATTTTGAATGACATGGTACAGTCCCCAGACCCTTTTATGTAAAGGCATCTTGTTATATGGAGAGGTTTCAGGGAAATTTTCAGAAACAGATTGCTATGGTCAAGGGGGCAAGCTATGAGGAATAGAAGCATGGTTGTAGCATTCTTCTCCAGACCCTTATGCACCACACGTGACAGAACTCCCTCCAGCACTGTGTTCCAGTTGAACTCCTCGTATTTCATGAAGCAAATACTAAACTTCCAGTGCAGCTGCAAGAAACACCACAAAAAGTGGAGGATGACCAAATGGCTTCACAGTCTACAATGGGAGACACTTAGCCCTCAGTGGCAACATTTTAAATACAAAGAGAGAATTAAGCACTGCTGCCCCATGTTCATTGGAAAATAAGAATCCATGTCCTCCAGGTCACATAGATGCAGACACAGCTTTGATGGTCTCACTACAGAGGAAGCTAAAGCTCCTGACAACAACAAATATTTCAAGTGCTCAACCTCAGAGGCAGTTACTCAAGAAGTCTTTAGGCCAGCAGAGCTCCATGTTTGTGGAGTTTTTACCCTGACTCTTACTTTTGGAAACTCCTCTCCCACCTCCAAGTTTGTGAACTATTGAGCATTTTCCATTCCAGATGTGTATTCACAGATTTTCTAACTCTTCTCCTCTAATTGTGTCTTACATGGGGTGAAGGTAATGTCAAGACACTGTTATGAATGAGAGAAGATTTTTGTGTAGCACATATTGGCATACACATTGGATTTATTTTCCAATTTTCCTTTCGAAATACTGAATCCCTGTCTTTCAGAGGTAGAAGTAATTCTTTTTCATAGAATTTCTTGACACTTACAAGAAACAGCCCCCTGGGAGACATTTTGCCTGGGAGACATCCTGTCGCCATCTGTCTCTCAGAGACTTTTTGCGGCCATCTGTCTTCCTGGAACATCCTGAGATTATCTCACCTTGTGAAGACATCCAGGAACTACCGAAAAGAGAGCTTTCCCATCTCCAGCATATATATCCCCTGTGTGAACAATGAAAGTTTGCAGCTTGATCAGAACTCCTGTCTTGTCCCTTCATTCCTCCCCATCTATGTTCGCTGCCCACGTTGATGTGTCCTGCCGGCTGGAACATCTGGTGCCCACTGACTGGGGCTCGAGTCTTTGACTGAGGGGGAACCCTGTACTCCTGGAAGACTTGGTAAAGCGGAGCTCGCGATTGCCTCAGCAGACACCACCGAGAGGCATATCCAGGAGGAGAGTGGGGATGACACACAGTGAGTGACCCACCATGGGACAAGCAGTTTCGTCCCAGGATTTTTTTTTGTCAGCCCTCAAGGAGTCCTTCAAAACATGGGGGACACGTGTTAAGAAAAATGACTTAAAATTTTTCTTTTCATACATAGGAGAATTGTGTCCATGGTTTCCCTTTAAAGGAACCATTGATGGTAAACGATGGCTTAGAGTAGGAGACTGTTTAAAAGATTATTTGGAATCCTTTGGCCCAGAAAAGGAGCCTGTTCCCACCTTTTCTTAGTGGAACTTAATTAATGAAATTCTTAAAAGTTTACCCTTTGACAATGGTACCTTAAAACTTGTCAGGATTGGGGCAGAAACTATGCAAATGACCTCTCATCCCCCCTCAGCATGTCCATCAGTTAGTATAGACTTAGACCCTTCTCAGTCTCCCCAGGACCCTGGGAACCTTCCTGATCCACCTCAAAATACCACCCAAATGAAGAAGGCTCCAATGGTTACCAACTACCTTTATCCAGTTTTAAATCCCAGAGACACATTGATCCCTGGGGAGGAGGCTACCTTGGAGAAGAAAGAAGCTCGCTACCATTCAGAAGACCCACCACCTCTAAGGACCCTGCCACAGCCTATAGGACTTACACATCCACCTCCCTCCTATATCCCTCCTGCCTTTTGTGCTCCGGCCCTTCAGGGGCCAACTGCCCCCCCACCCCCTGATATTTTTTCTCCACTTCCATTGCCTAACCTAGCTCCCTTGCAACAGTCTTTCAAACATAGACGGGAACAGATCCAACTTTTAAAAGAATTAAGATCCCTTGACTCTGAGCTCTGCTCATTAGCCTTAGGCATGGAGTCAACGCAAGCTGCCCCTCAGGCGGTCTAATACAAAGGCTAAGCCGCTCCATCAGCCTGTTCTCACCTTCCCAGTCACCCGCAGTCAGATCGATATGCCTGCCCAGTCTGAGCTCAAAGACTTACATGAGGATCAAGAGGAGGAAGCGGGGGAAATGGATCAAGGACATCAGGAATCAGAAGATGAGGAGTTCACCCCCAGGCAGGAAGGAACCCAGAGTGTCTACAAGAAATTAAGCCTGCATTTTCTTGAAAAACTTAAAAAGGCTTGTGCTCACTCTGGTCTCACTATGCCCTACACAGTGGCTTTATTAGAAATCCACATCGCACAATGGCTTACTACCAATGATTGGAAATTTCTAGCCTGAGGTACCCTCAGTGCTAGTGACTTCCCGCTATGGAATGCAATTTCAAAGAGCACTGTTGGGAAACTGCTCAAAAAAATTTAACAAAGGCCTCCTCTAAATCCTGGACTTATGTTAAGTTAGTGGGCAATGCGCCATTTGACACTAAAACTAAACAGGCATGTTTCCCTGCTGGACTTTTGGCGCAGATTCAGATGGCTGGCTTACATGCTTGGGATGCCTCACTCAAAAGGCCTCAGCTACCACTTCCCTGGCAAAAATTCGACAAGGGCCTCACGAGCCTTATAGCAACTTTGTTCCCCGTCTTAACCTAGCCGCAGAATGCTTGCTTGGACCAAGCAAAAGCAAAAGCACCTTTGTAAAACATCTTGCCTTTGAAAACGCAAAACCAGCATGTCAGGGTGTTCTTCGACCACAAAAGGATAAAGGGAAACTTTCTGACTTTATTAGACTCTGTGCAGGGTTGGGTGCAGCCCATGCCATGGGTCTCGCCCGAGGTGCCACCTTTACCAAGGCCTTTTACAATCCTTGCACACCTACTTTCTTTACTTGAAAACAACCTGTCCATTTTACACACAAGTGTCTGACAGGCAAACAAAGCCTAGGAATAGGGTCTCCTCAAACTGGGGTTAAACCGCCCCCAGCTACTCTTTGCCCTAGATGTGGTATAGGTCATCACTGGGCCAGTGAGTGTAGATCTAAGACAAATGCCCTCAGACAGCCTATTTCTTCCTGCTTCTCAGAAAATCACTGCAGGACCAACCCCTGGCCCCGACTTGCCCAAGACAAATCCAGGAGCAATAAGGTTTGTTCCCTCCCAAACTTCCAACCTACCTCAAAATCCTTCTCCACAATTGCCTCGCTCCAACGAGCCACCCCAGGCAGCGCAGGATTGGACCTCTGTGCCACCACTGATACAATATTTGACTCATTGCAAGGGCCCCAGAAAATACCCACTAGAATTATGGGTCCCCCTTCATCTCATACGTGTGCCCTTATTCTTGGAAAAGCCTCTACTACCTTATAAGGTGTTCAGGTCTTCTCTGGCATTATTGATAATGATTTCACTTGAGAAATAAAAATACTGGCCACAGCTATTAATGGAGTTGTGGCCATCCCCACAGGAACAAGACTTGCACAATTAATACTCCTTTCCTTGGATTCAGGAGGCACTTCCACCATGCAAACCTACCGCGGGGGACTGCCTCCTTGGGCTCCTCTGATATGTATTGGGTTCAGCGAATTTCTCACAATACACCCACCCTTACGTTACTTATTGAAGGAAAGCAATTCCAAGGAGTTGTAGATATTGGAGCTGAGGCCACAATTATGTCTCAAAAATACTAGCCTTCAGTTTGGCCCCTCACCCCATCTTTGACTGACCTTAAAGGGATAGGACAATCAAAAAATCCTATGGTCAGCTCTAGGTCTATTAGCTGGACTGATAAAGAGGGTAATAAGTCAACTGTCACTCGTTTCATTGTTCCTGACCTTTCTATTAACCATTAGGGCTGAGATATTTTGAGGCAAATGGAAGTTATTCTTGCCAGTCCCAATTCCATTGCGACTCATCAAATGCTTCGTATGAATTTTGTCCCTGGTACAGGCCTGGGGAGACTGAAACTAGGACTGGTTGAGCCTATACAACCCATACAAAAATCAAGTACATATGGCCTTGGGTATTCAGATTTTTAGTGTCGGTCCCTGACCCTCCTGTACCCCATGCAGATAAAATTATTTGGGAGACTCAGACTCCTGTGAGGGTGGATCAGTGGCCATTTACCCAAGAAAAAATTGGAGGCTGCCTCCATGTTAGTGCAGGAACAGCTGGCAACCAGCCATGTAGAGCCCTCAACCTCACCATGGAATACTCCAATTTTTGCTATCAATAAACAATCAGGCAAGTGTGTGCCATTAATAAAGTTTTGCGCCTGATGGGAGCACTTTAGTCAGGCATTCTCACACCAGTTTCTATTCCCAAAAACAATTGTAAAATGGTTATTGACTTAAAAGATTGCTTTTTTACCATTCCCTTACATCCTGAGGATAGACCCTATTTTGCCTTTAGTCTCCCTCGCATTAATTTTCAGGGCCCTATGCAGAGATTTCAATGAAAGGTTCTTCTCCACGGTATGGCCAACAGCACTAGTTTTTCCAAAATTACATTGCTCAAGCAGTAGACCCTGTCAGAGAGCTATGGCCACAAATTTATATTTTACATTATATGGATAATTTGTTAATTGCGGCACCTAATACCCATGAAGTTAATAATTGTTACTTGGACCTTTACAAAACCCACACTACCTTTGGACTACAGATAGCTCCTGATAAGGTTCAAACACAGGACTCTTATACCTATTTGGGCCTTTAACTTCAAGATAATCAGATCCAAATTCCTAAAATACAACTACGTGTGGACCATCTTCACACCCTTAATGATTTTCAAAATTTACCTGGGGATATTCAATGGCTAAGAACATATTTAAAATTACACACTTGTGTACTTTTGCCTCTTAATGATATTTTGAGAGGTGATTCCCACCCTTCCTCCTTTAAAAAGCATGACAGGCATTAAACCAAGTCACAGAAGCCATTGCCCAACAGTTTGTTACACAAATTTCTTACAACCTTCCTCTGGTTCTGGTTATTTTACACACTCCTCATACACCCACAGGAATATTTTGGCAGTGAGAACCACATTTTAAAATTAAAGGCTGCCCTTGCTTTGGGTCCATTTACCCACCACATCCTCCAAGGTTATTACTGTTTATCTTGCTCAGGTAGCTTCTATTATTTTTAAAGGTCGTTTGCTTTCTCGATAACATTTTGACAAAGACCCTGATAATATTTTAATTACATATACTAAGGACCAAACCCAATTTTTACTACAGACAGTGGATGAATGGGGTATTGCCCTATCAGGCTTTTTGGGAACAATTGATAACCACCCCCCCAATGACCCCCTTTTACATTTTGCCCAGTTACATCCATTTGTTTTTCCCCAAATTACTCAAACGGCTCGCATTCCTCAAGACCTTACTGTCTTTACAGACGGTTCCAGTAATGGCCATGAGGTCTTTGTTGTCAATAACCAGCCTACCACATTTGATACTGTCTATCAGTCAGCACAGTTTATGGATTTGTTTTCCATAACACAGGTTTTTATAAAATTTTTTGATAATCCTGTTAATATTTATGCAGACAGTGCCTGCATTGCTCATTCTGTGCTCCTGCTGGAGATTTCACCCACCATTAATGATTCTTCCAATGTGGCTTTTCTGCTTCACCAGCTTCAGCAACTAATTTAGGCCAGACAACACCCATTTTTCTTAGGATACATCAGGGCACACTCTGATCTTCTCGGCCCTCTAACACATGGTAATGCCCAAGTTGATGCAGCAACTCGTTCCATCTTTCCAATTTTTGTTGGCTCCATTCAAAAGGCCACGGAGTTACACAATCTTCATCATCTAAATTCCCAGAGCCTTCGATTACTTTGTAAAATTACCAGGCAACAGGCACGAGAGATAGTAAAAGCATGCTCTGCTTGCACTGTCTCCCTCCCCATTCAACACTTGGAAGATAACCTCCGAGGATTACTACCCAATCAGTTTGGGCAAATGGATGTTACTCATTTTCCTGAATTTAGAAAAAACAAATATATACACGTTTATATAGATACCTTCAGTGGCTTTATTTTTGCATGACTGCATTCTGGAGAGGCTACCAAAGATGTCCTTTCTCATCTTGTTTCAGCCTTTTCCGTAATGGGTAAAAAAATACATATTAAAACAGATAATTGTTCTGCATATACCAGTGCCAAGTTTAAACAGTTTTGTGCTACCTTGCAAATTTGTCATACTACTGGAATTCCATACAAACCTCAGGGCCGAGGCATTGTGGAACGTGCCCACCTTACCTTAAAGACTTGTCTAACCCACCTTAAGGCTTCCGACTTTATATTTACCACTCCCAGGCATCGCCTTAACCATGCATTATTTGCCCTTATTTTTCTTACCCTAGACAGTGAAGGCCATTCAGCAGCAGAAAGACACTGGCATCCCTCGTCCAATTCTGTTGGCCCTCCTGTTATGTGGTGCAATCCCCTTACAAATAAATGGAAATGCCCAGATCCTGTCCTCATCTGGGGATGAGGCTCAGCTTGTGTTTTGGACCAAGAGCAAGCAGCCCCAAGATGGTTACCAGAACGCCTGTTTAAACAGGTTAATGACTTATCTCAACCCAGGGACAGAGGCCCTCCCCCTGAAAACAAATTTTTCTCTTTTTCAGATGCAGTCAACAATCTGTGTTAGGATCCTGCTTAAGGCACTTCTGCTGAACAGGGTTGTACACGGAGGCCTTGGCCCTCCACCTTCCAACATCATGTAGTACCTTTTTGCACCCCCCCTGCGAATGCAAGTGAGAATCTTGGACTCAGGCTCCCACTAGTTGGACCCAGACTGCTGACTGTGTGACTAAAGTGGGTTACCTTCGGGCCGAGGTTGACCATAAACTCAGAGTAGTTCATCAGCCTAAATGGGTATGTGTTAACAAGCCAAAGATTATTCCCCCTAGTACAAGTAAATCTCTCCAAAATTGTTCTGCAACCTGTACGAATACCCAGGCGATGCATGTCTCTTGTTATGTGTCGCCCTTAATTTGTGTTAACAAGCAGGAAGAACAATGTTTGAAGCCTCCCTAACTAAAACTCATGCAGGAGGGGGGTCAACTATTCTTTATACCCCCGTTCTCTTTGACCGGGGAGGAGATGGCAAATACACCAAGCTACAGTCAGCTGGGTGGCAAGGCACTGTCGGTAAACCCTCCTTCTGTCCCATTAAGGCCCCTACAGGTGTCTCTGATCGTGGAGGACCCACTGATGCTGTCAAGCATCCTCAGATAATCAAACATTTGAAACCCCAAATCCCTGAGCTCACATATCATCCCTTAATATAGCCTAAATCTCAGCTCCCAGGTTTAGATACCAATACATTTGAAATTTTGGAAACTACCTTCTCCTTGCTTAATAATTCCAACCCCACCCTTGCTGGTGATTGCTGGCTCTGCATGACAACAGGGACAATCATGTCTATGGCAGTTCCTATTAATTCTATCATAGACAATGATAATGCATGCCAACCCAAATTTTCTTTTAAATTACTGCCTATAGGCACATTTACATTATGTCTTTTAGGCGCGATGCACAATGATACCTATGATATTGATGTTGGATTTACTTCCTTTGGAAATTGCTCAACAGTACAAAATTATTCCTCACCCAACCCATCTTTTTGTTACCCAATGGCACAGTTTTTATGTGTGGAGGAAACTCGGCCTTCCCCAGGCTTCCAGTGAATTTGACCGGTGGCTGTGTTCTTACCTTATTACTCCCTGATACAACTATTGTCCCATGAGACAAACGACTACCAATTCCTAGCCTAGCCACCTTAGTCAAAAGACACAGGTGGGCAATACATGCCTTACCACTCATTGCCAGCCTTGGAATAACAGCTGCTGTGGGCACAGGTACACTGGCTTAGGCACGGCTCTACACTCTTACCATCGCCTGTCTCAACAACTTATAAATTATGTACAAAGTCTATCAGGAACCATTAAAGATTTGCTGGACCAAATAGACTCCCTAGCAGAAGTGTTCCTTCAAAAAAGACGAGGCTTAGATTTGCTGACAGCTAACCAGGGAAGTGTTTGCTTGACCTTAGGGGAACGATGCTGCATTTATGCCAATTAATCAGGCATAGTATGCACTAAAATTAAGCAGGTTCAAGAAGATCTAAAAAAGAGACAAAGGGAAATATTTGAAAATCCCCTCTGGACTGGGCTTAATGGATTTCTACCCTACCTTCTTCCCCTATTAGGCCATCTTTTGGGTTTACTTTTAATGGTGTCCATAGGACCCTGCATTATAAACAGGCTGGTACAATTTATTAAAGAACAGATTAATATTTTGCCCTCTAAGCCCATACAGGTCCACTATCATCATCTGGAGATGGAAGACCTTGCTGCCAACATATAAAAAGATGTTTCACCCTTCTCACAGGCTTATTTCTTAAGTTTACATCCCCACAGATCTCTCTTACTTACATAAAACTATAAGTAACAGCTCTGAGAAATCATCTTCTGCCATTGCCAAAAGGGTTCGTCCTCAATGGGCCCCTCCGCTTGTGGGAGGACGCACCCATGAAGTGAGGACATTAGGCCATAATAACGAAGGGTGCAGGAAGGACTGCAGGAGGATGGATCCACGGATACCCAAACACAAGACCTCTGAGTGACACGCTCTGGTGGATGGCGGTTGGCATGCTTCCCCCTCAGAGCCGTCTCCTCCAAAAATATGTCAAGGCCACCAAGAAATCTCTTAGTAAACATGCTCTCTCGGATCAGGAGATATTCAAAGGCCTCTTTGAGAAACAGAGCCTCTATCATCCCCTAAAACATTGGCCTGTAAGGTATGGTCAAATATTTTATATAAGAAAGGGGGAAAGGTGAGGGGCTAGAAGGAAGATCTCCTCAAAGAATAGTCTGACACTTACAAGAAACAGCCCCCTGGGAGATATCCTGCCTGGGAGACATCCTGCAGCCATCTATCTCCCTGAGACATCCTGCGGCCATTCGTCTTCCTGAAATGTCCTGAGCTTATCTCACCCTGTGAAGACATCCAGCAACTTCCGATTAGAGAGCTTTCCCATCCGCAGCATATAATACACTGTGAGAACTATAAAAGATTTCAGCATGATCAGAACTCTTCTCTTGCTGTCATCTCTCATGACTCTTGTCCCTTCATTCCTCCCCAACAAGGTTCAATGCCCACGTTGAAGTGTCCTGCCAGCCAGGACACCTGACACTAACCCATACCCTACTAGACTCTGACTACTAATCCTAACTAATAAGATGGAGAAAAATAACCCAAACAGAATAGAAATACAAGCAGTTCAGAGGAGGCATGGTGTATAGTTGGACTTGCCTTTTGAATGATATAGGGTAGGTGTTATAAATCTAGTTAATTTTTAATTGAAATAGTTCTCCACATGTTTTTAAAGTTAACAAATATGTGAATACCTGTCTCCCTTTCTCTGTAGCCTATTCAGCACATGAATATTTATATGCACATATAGAATCCTACCTGGTATCACACGTATATTCTTCTGAGGTGGCTGACTTGGCAAATACAAATTGTGAGAAGAGATCACTCCTCCTAAACGCTGTTGGAACTGAACAATCAACCTATGGGTGAGCCTCCTAGTAGAACAACATTATACATAAATCCATGTTCAGTAAAATAAATATTTTTGCATCTGTGGCTGATATATATTTCATGAAGAATTTTGATTGGCATATATATTGCTACTTTTAATTGACTGTGTGTGTTTTATTATATATACATATATATGTACACTCTCCAAATTTTTCCAAAAATGAAATATATGTGTCTTATATACACTACCTAAATTCATTCATGTTCATGTATGTGGATTTATAATCAACATTTCACATGATTATTCTCAGAAATATTTATCCACCTGAAATACATATTTGTTTCCTAGTACTGAAAACTAACTTCAGTGAGTGGTGCAATCAATCCTAATATTTCTACAGTAACTGACCCAGTTTAACATCAATGCAAGTAGATTCCTATGGGACATGATGTGTATTTTGAAGTTCATTTTATTCAACACTGGTACATTACTATTTCTTCAATTTATGAACATCATAGGATATACATTTCATTCATAAGTTCACAAATTTATAGGCATTTGATTCACTTTCAATCATTTACTGATTCAGAACACATGTATTCCTCCAGGTTTCTTGACTGGTCTTTTTATGAGACTTCTTTCCAAACACATTATTTTCGATTTCCATAATTATTTTGAAGCATAACTCTCACTCTCTTCATGATAAAACATAACCCTAATATTACCATTAGATGTATAACTGGTTAGAATGAATGATCGTATATCAATATAAGATTTCCTGTATATTTTCAGATATCAATTCAATCCATTATTTAAAGTTGGATCCAGTTATATTATTTGTTCACTGTATGGTCTATTCATGCATTATCTCTACATTCATAGACACAGGGTACATCTATTTGTAACCCCAATACTAATTTATTCCTCTTCAAAATGTTGCTCCCAGAAATGGTGGAAGAAATACTCATGTCACCTGATCTACATATGCATTTTATCACAGTATTATTCTGGACACAAAAAGCAGATGTCACACTTATGATTGTACCAAAGCCGAAATGGAAAGTGAGCATGGATTACTAAAAACATCCATGTCCAGGTTTCCTAATGCTCTCAAATGTCAATCCTATTTATGACTACATATTTGTTTCTTTGTAAGTCTATATATTCAACCTCAAACCTGTTGCAATGTCTAATCCTATTACTCACTTCATAATATCCCTGATTTCCTAATGTCTCTATTGATGTCTGTTTTCCTAAATATTTTCACCAGTTCACCATTTTGAATAACACTTCACATGTGCTGACATTTACATTCACTATCTATGTGATACCCTATTGCTAAAGAAATTTTGGTCCAAATTCTGTATTCACCCTTCTTCCGAAACCTACGGAATATCTTTCTAATCTTACCGACTATCCCAGTTTGAGTGGATACTCACTTCTACATTCAATCATCCAAGGTACAAGGTCCTATGCCATTGATTATTGATTTATCTGAAACATCTTTGCAGTACATGTATCAAAGCTAAGTATCCCAATCAAGAGTGCAATGCCCTTCTGGGATTCAAATCTTACCTAGATTTATGTTTTCATACTTATATTTTACCTATATATTCTTATAAATATCACAGGTTCCCAATACCATTATTCATCAAGCAGAATGATTCCTAACCCAAATCGAATCTGTTATTAACCGAAACCATACACTGTTCCCTCAATCGAACTTTACAGAAGAGCAGTGACAGTGTTGTTCTTAAAATAGAGGAATGTAGGGAATCTTCCACCTATTGAAAAACTCAAAGGTCCATGCAGAAGTGATCCCTAGAGAAGATATAGGCAGCACTGAAGGACCTGAGGGAGCAAAAGTCAACTTCCATGGCAAACAACCTGGTCAGGATGAAAGGATGTTTCTGAATCAGCCTCTCTGTTCTTAATGTAGAGAAGATGGACCCAAACACTCCTGTTTGGAGAGCTGGTCCCGGCTGCTTATGGTTGATATACATTCTAACTTGTGAAAGTGTCACAGGATGTAGGGGCAGCCTCCATCTCATGGGACCTTTGGAAGCAACTGTTAGGGGAAAGTGGTTGTTAAGGCAGTTACCTCATTCAGTTCCTGAAGGAAGTGACCTCACCTAACTTCCTTGGTGATGGAACTCAAAGAACTTGGGATCCAGGAAGCCAGGCACCCAGAGCCTGTCCCAGTCCCAGTCCCAGTGGTCTCACTTGTTTGGATATACCAAGCACAGGGTCAGTCTTTCTTGGTACCTACTGATATGGGAATGGCCAAATGCCAGAAAAGCTCTGAAGTGGGGCCTTTTCTGAGAAAGGAGATAGTGGCTCACCGCTGGTTCCTGACAACTTAACAGAGTTGGTTAAGGAGACCAGATCTGAGACAGTACAGGCCATTTCGGGGGAACATAGTATGGCCCACCAGTCAGAGGACACTCTGGATAGTCTAGACTTACTTTGGGGAAGGAGGTGCCTTTGTGGGTATCGGTGTGTGTTTGTGGTTTTGTCTCATGTTCTGAGAATAGATAGGAAATGTGGTTTGTTTGGTTTGGAGTGAACTGTTTCTAGTAAGTCAGTTGACAAGGCGAGTGTTTCTATGTCTGTGTATCCCACTGTGTCCATGGTTGTAGACATTAGAAAGAGAACGCATCAATTGATGTGTCCTGTCTAGTAGAAAGCTTCCAAGCATTCATCCTGCCCAATTGATGAATGGATTTTGGCTTGCCTTATTGATGGGCAACACGTGCTATCTTCCAAAGTTCCTGCGTTCTTTCTGAATTCTGGCCACTCTACAAAATAGGGTCACGGTTCGGTGTCATAGATATGTACCACTTCCAAGCCCTGTTATGTGGTCATGTACTGGAAAGCTGAAGGGAATGGAGAGCATATCAGAAAACTCAGATATCAGTTTGACCAGGAGAATCTCAGTGGAGTAACCCTGCTTTGGGCCATTCTCTCACCTATGTTTCTGTTGCCCTGAATGTCAGGAAAGTCTTTGCCTCAGGCCACCTCTTATTGAAGCCTGAGAAAAACAGGTTTCAAATGGAAATGAATGGCCATCACCTGTGGCTCTTTGCTTAATTGCTTTGGAAAGGGATGTGTCTGAATCAGCCTCTTGGCCCTGAGTGAGGTTGTGGCTTAGATTCTCAGCACCTGATGGATCTAAAGAAAGATCCCATGTGTGCATCCAAAACAAAATGGCAAAAAGATCAGTAATTGTGGATGAAGTCTCTCTTCTTCCTCTGTGAGGTTCCTGACCTCCATAAAGTTTGAATAGGGATCTTTTGGGTCAAATGATAACTTCAAAGCCCTGCAGAGGCTAGCTGATAAGTGCTTGGGTTTTCTAATGACTCCAATTCACATAAAGAATCTAAACCCCACAGTCACTAGGCCACAAATTGGAGAAGCAGAGAAGTATTAACAGCAGGCCTATTTGATCACTCCTGGTTCACAGAAAGTGTGTCCAGGCCACCCAGATTTTAGGCCAATAAGGGGCAAGGGAGATTATTTTGGAGACTGTCTTGGGCTTTGCCCCTCATGGAAACATCCAGCCTGAGGTTATGATGAGTGTCTAATGAAAGATCATGAGGGCCATGTGGGAGTGTTTTGGTTTTAATTGTGGTCATTTGTTTGGTGGTTGGAAGAGATGACTTAGTCCACCTTGACATGAACTCTGGTGTGATTCCCGTTAGAGACTGAGTTCTGGAACTGAACTCAGAGAATTTTTGCCATGAATTGTGTTGGGATTTTAGGAGGCCATGCATGAGAGTCCCCATTGGAAACTGAGATCTAGGCCCAGGGTGGCTTTCCACAGAGCACTGGGAATCACAGCCAAGATATCACGTGATTTTATTCTGAAAGACTTGGCAGCCATAGTTGAGAGTCCAAACACACATGGACATCATTGTAGACCTCAATGTGCCTGGATTCATGTGACCATTTGGCCACTCTTTGGGAAGCCTTCCTGTGAGAATTCTCCAGAGCTTCCATTGAAATGTGCTTCCTCAACATTTAAGGGTTCTGGAATGAATTGAAACCCACAGTTCCTCCAACATCATCAGTGAAAATTGGCTAGAAAAATACCATGAAATTTTTGAAATTTTCATGACCAGGTGGCACTAGAAAACCTTTGGATGTCCTGTTGCTGATCATGAGTATAGCAGACAGTGCTTTGATTTACTGGATTTCCTGAAAATGGTGTAGAACAGAGATGCCAATAAGTTGGAGCCTGCTGAGTACTAGGCCTAGAGCCATCGTGGGCAGGTGTGTGATAAAACATCTGTGGTGGGACGATGTGGATCTGCCATTGGCTTCCACATGGCTTGTGACTTACATGGTGCAGCCAGCAGTCCCTTCTATGTAAAGGCATCTCTTAATATTGAGAGATTTCAGGGCAATGTTAAGAATCAAGTTGCTGTGGTCAATGGGGCCATCGATGTGGGTAGAAGTATGTTTGGTGTATTCTCCTGCAGAGACTGACCCACCACACGTTACAGGACTCCCTCCAGCACTGTGTTCCACTTTAACTTCTAGTATTTGTGAATCAAATAGCAAACTCCCAGTGCAGCAGCAAGAAACACCAAGAAATTTGGAGAATGACCAAATGGCTTCACAGTCTACATGGGGAGACACTTAGAGCCCAGTGGCCACTGTTTACCTACAAAGAGCGAATTCAGCACTGCTGCCTCATGTTCACTGGAAAATAAGAAACCATGTCCTCTAGGTCACATAGATGCAGACCCAGCTTTGATGGTCTCACTAAAAAGGAAGCTAAAGGTCCTGAAAACAACATATTTTTCAAGTGCCCCACCTCAGAGGCAGTACTTCAAGAAGTCTTTAGGCCAGCAGAGCTCCATGCTTGTGGAGTGTTTACCCTGTCCCTTACTTTTGGAAACTCCTCTACCACCTCCAGTGTTGTGAACTACTGAACATATTCGATTCCAGATATGTATTCACAGATTTTCTAACACTTCTCCTCTAATTGTGTCTTACTTGTGGCAAAAGTAATGTCAAGCCATAGGTCTGGATGAGAGAGGGAACATTTTTGTTTAGCACATATTTGCATACACATTGGATTCATTTTCCAATTTTCCATTTGAAATACTGAATCCCTGACACTAACCCCTACCGTACTAGACTCTGACAACTAATGGTAATATCATGGAGAATAATTACCCAAACAGAATAGAAATACAAGCAGTTCAGAGGAGGCATGGTTGATATAGTTGGACTTGCCTTTTGCATTAAATAGGGTAGGAGTTATAAATCAAGTCAATTTTTTGTTAAAATAATTCTCCAAATGTTTTTAAAGATAACAAGTATGTGAATTCCTGTCTCCCTTTCTCTGTAGCCTAGTCAGCACATGTTTTTTTATATGCATTTATAGAATCCTACCTGTTGTCACACGTACATTTTTGTGAAGTGGCTGACTTGGCAGATACAAATTGTGAGAAGATATCACTCCTCCTAAATGCTGTTGGAACTGAAAATTCAACCAATGGGTGAGTTTCCTATTTGAACAAAATTATACATAAATGCATGCTCAGTAAAATGATTATTTTTGGATCTGTGGATGATATGTATTTCATGATGAATTTCGGTTGGCATACATAATGCTACTTTGTAATGTCTCTCTGTGTCTGTGTCTGTATATATATATATATATATATATATATATATATATATATATACAAATATATACATATATATATATGTATATATATATACTCTCCAGATTTTTCAAAATATGAAATATATGTGTCTTATTATGCACTCCCCAAATTCATTCATATTAATGTATGTGGATTTATAATCAACTTTTCAAAAGATTATTCTCAGAAATATTTATCAACCTGAAATACATATTGGTTTCCTAGTACTGAAAACTATCTTCAGTAAATGGTGCCTACAAATCCTAATATTTTGACATTGCAAGATGGCCGCGAATAGAGTGCATCACATCCAGTGTACCACGCCACATTGCAGCTGAATAATGAGTTAGAATGACAAAAGACTATCTTTTTAGGATCTTACAAAAAACTGGGTGTGCACTGAAACCTAGGAGAATGATTTTCACCAACGAGGACTGATAATTGAGTGTCAACCTGAGCCAAACATGCAACTGGAGATCCGGGCTAACTGAACCATGCGGCTCACCCCATGGCTACAGATGTCGGGGCTCCACCGAGAAGGGACTAGCATGCAGGGAGAAACGTTGCTACAGTTTCTGTGGAATTCTGCCAGCTGTCCCCCCACTGATCCCCAGGCTGAGTTCGGGATTTCAGTCAGGGAAGGAAGCGCTATAGTTCTATCCCCCACAACGGATCCTCCACCAAGGAAACCAACGGCCACCAACTTGGAGAGCTGAAGTAACCACCACCACTGTCCGACAGATTGCAACAATAAAACAGTTGTGTGATTTCAGCTCATCTCCCATACAGCTGGAAATTTGCATAAAATCTCTTCTAGGCTGTCGAGGGGAGGGATTATCAGAGAGAGCCTGCATAAAGATGGGGGTGGGGAAATAGAGGCACCTGACCTTCAACTCCCCCTCCCATCAGTGGTGAAAACAAAATCTGTCTATCCAGCGCTGGGGGAGTGGCAAGTGGAAAAAATAAAAACAATAGAGTGCCGGGGTTCCCAATAGACACCATCCACACCCAAGAAACAGCAGGCCCAGAGTACAGTTTGAGCTGCCGAAAGGCATTACTCAGGGAAAATCTGGTGTAGCAGGAGAAACCAGGACTAGCAGGAGAAACCAGGGGACTAGAGGCCAGGCCCGCGTGACTGCCCACCTGGAGAACGCTCGCACGCCGGCGACAGCCGGCCCGCTCTAGGTGAGACTGGGCGGCTGGAGACCGCCTGCCCACCAGCGACCAATCGCCTGCCCTCTGCCCGCCCTAATGGGCATCTAGAGATTGCATGACTGCCGGTGACAGCCCACCCGCTGACTGCGTGACTGGAAAGTTGGAGACAGCCTGCACGGCGGCGACCGGGAGCTGAAACCAAACAGAGACAGTCCAGTCCCACACCCCCATGTGAACACCCGGGCAAGGAGCCTGGGGCCCACCATAGCAGAGAGGTGACATCACTGGAGCTCAGCCGTCGAAATTCCTTCCCAGTGGAATCCACCTTAGCATGCATAGTCTACCAACACATAGGAGAGACAATAGAGATATATAAAACCAAAACAAATCTATAGAAGAGAGCAGAAACACAGCAATCAAATAGAGCTGAAAAGTGATGTGAACATCATAAAAAAACAGGGGGATAAAAGTAGTACAAATAATGCAGCACAACTTAATTCTACAGGAGGAACTAGAATCATCAGAAAAAGGGATAGGGAAAAAACTCAATGCATCCCTAACTCAGATGGAAACGAATATTAGAGAAGACATGAGGCAGCAAGTCCAAGCAATAAAAGTATATTTTGAAAATGAATTAAACAAACAAATGGCAAACAACAAGCTTTACCAGGAGATAGAGATCTTTAAAAAAATCAAACAGTACTCCTAGAAATGCAGGAAAATATAAACCACATTAAAATCTCAAATGAGAATATTGTAAATAGACTAGATCAAGTAGAAATCAGAACATCAGATAATGAAGACAAAGCTTATCAACTTGAAAAGAATATAGTCAACACAGAAAAGATGCTTATATCCCATGAGCAATCTATTTAAGCGATATGCGATTACATAAAAAAAAACAAATTTGAGAGTCATCGGGATAGAAGAAGGCATAGATATTAAAACCAAAGGAATGGACAACATATTAAATGAAATAATTCGAGAAAACTTCTCAGAGATGAAAGATTGAATGGATTGACAAATTCTTGACCCTACAGGACCCCAAACATTCAAAACCATAATAGACCAACTCCAAGACATAGAATTATGAAGGTAGCCAACATAAAGAAAAAGGAGAGAATATTAAAAGCTACAAAAGAAAGGAGGCAGATTACATTCAGGGGTAAACCAATTAGGTTAATGACTGATTTTTCATCACAAACTTTGAAAGCGAGTAGATTCTGGAACAATGTATTTCAAACACTGAAAAATAATGGATTCCAACCAAGAATATTGTGTCCAGCAAAATTAAGCTTCAGATTTGACAATGAAATTAAAGTCTTTCATGATAAACAAAAGCTAAAAGAATTCACAGACAGAACACCACCACTGCAAAGCATTTTGAGCAAAATACTACAAGAAGAGGAATTGAAAAATAGTGCCCCAAACTACCAGCGGGAGGTATCTCAGTAAAGGGGGAGGAAAATAACCAAAAAGTAAAAACTAGCCAAACTAAAAAAAAATAAATAAATAAACATGAATAAAAGTAAAAATCATATTTCAATTGTAACCTTAAATGTTAATGGCCTAAACTCACCAATCAAGAGACATAGGCTAGTGACCTGGATCAAAAAAACAAATCCAACAGTATGCTGCCCTCAAGAGACTCATATGATAGGTAAAGACATACACAGGCTGAAAGTAAAAGGTTGGGATAAATCATACCACTCACATGGTCCTCGGAAGCAAGCAGGAGTGGCCATACTCATATCAAATAAAATCAACATCAAACCTACGTTAATCAAAAGGGATAAAGAAGGACACTATATACTGTTAAAGGAACCATCCACCAAAAAGACATAGCAATTATCAATTTGTATGCACCAAACAATTGAGCTGCAACGCTCATAAAACAAACTCTCCTCAAGTTTAAGAGTCAAATAGACTACAACACAATAATTATGGGTGACTTCAACACACTGATCTCGCCATTAGACAGATCCTGTAGCAAAAAACTGAGTAAAGAAACTATAGAATTCAACAGCACAATCAATAACCTAGACTTAACCAACATATATAGAATATATCAACCATCTTCAAGTGGATACACGTTCTTCTCAGCAGCACATGGATCCTACTCAAAGATAGATCATATATTATGCCATAGGGCAACTATTAGTAAATATAAAGGCATGGAGATAATACCATGCACCGTATCTGATCAAAATGGAATCAAACTGGAAATCAATGATAAAAGAAGGAAGGAAAAATACTACAACACATGAAAAAATGAACAATATTCTACTGAGTGATCAATGGGTTACAGAAGACATAAAGGAGGAGATAAAAAATTCTTAGAGACAAATGACAATACAGACACAATATACTGGAATCTATGGGACACGATGAAAGCAGTTTTCAGAGGGAAATTTATTTCTTGGAGTTCTTTCCTCAAGAAAAGAAAAAAAAACACAAATAAATGAACTCACACTACACCTCAAAAACCTAGAAAAAAAGAGCAAAACAACAGCAAATGTAGTAGAAGACAAGAAATAATTAAAATTAGAGCAGCAATCAACGAAATTGGAACAAAAAAAAACATTGAAAAAAATTGATAAAACTAAAAGTTGGTTCTTTGAAAAAATAAAAAAGTTTGACAGGCCCTTAGCCATGCTAACGAAGAGAAGAAGAGAGAGAACTCAAATTACTAACATACGGGATGAAAAAGTCATTATCACAAGAGACACTACAGAAATACAGAAGATATTTACAAAGTATTTTGAAACCCTATATTCAAATAAAATAGAAGATACTGAAGATGTCAATAAGTTTCTTAAGTCATACGATCTGCCCAGATTGAGTTAGGAAGACACACACAATTTAAACAGACCAATAACAAAGGAAGAAATACAAGAAGCCATCAAAAGACTACCAACCAAAAAAAGCCCTGGATAACTTGGGTATACAGCAGAGTCCTACAAAACCTTCAAAGAAGAATTAATACCAATACTTTTCAAGCTATTTCAAGAAATAGAAAGAGAAGGAGCTTTTCTAAATTCATTCTATGAAGCCAATATCACCCTGATCCTGAAACTAGACAAAGACAATTCAAAAAAAGAAAACTACACCAATATCTCTAATGAACTTGGATGCAAAATTCTCAATAAAATCCTTGTGAATGTAATTCAAAAGCATATCAAAAAAATTGTGCACCATGATCAAGTAGGATTCATCCCTGGGATGCAAGGCTGGCTCAATATATGGAAATCAATAAATGTTATTCACCACATCAATAGACTTAATGACAAGAACCATATGATCATCTTGATAGATGCAGAAAAAACATTCGACAAAGTTCAGCCTCCCTTTATGTTCAAAACACTAGAAAAACTATGGATAACAGGAACTTACCACAACATTGTAAAAGCTATATATGCTAAACCTCAGGCTAGCATCATTCTAAATGGAGAAAAATTGAAGGCATTCCCTCTAAAATCTGGAACAAGACAGGGATGCCCTCTATCACCACTTCTATTCAAGTTAGTTCTTGAAATACTAGCCAGAGAAATCAGACAGACAAAAGAAATTAAAGACATAAAAATTGAAAAAGAAGAATTTAAATTATCGCTATTTGCAGATGACATGATAATATATTTAACAGACCCAAAAGGGTCTACAAAGCAACTGCTAGAGTTAATAAATGAATTCAGCAAAGTGGCAGGATATAAAGTCAACACGCATAAATCAAAGGCATTCCTGTATATCACCAGCAAAACTTCTGAAATGGAAATAAGGAAAACCACTCCATTCACAATATCCACTAAGAAAATAAGATACTTGGGAATCAACCTAACAAAAGAGGTGAAAGATTTATATAATAAAAACTAAAGAACCCTAAAGAGAGAGATAGAAGATCTTAGAAGATGGAAAAATGTACCCTGTTCATGGATAGGCAGAACTAACATCATCAAAATGGCGATATTACCCAAAGTTCTCTACAGGTTTAAATTGGTGCCAATCAAAGTCCCAACAGCATTTCTTGTAGAAATGATAAAGGGATCATGAAATTCATATTGATCAACAAAAGACCCAGAATAGCAAAAACAATTCTAAGCAGGAAGTGTGAATCTGGAGGTATAGTGATACCAGAGTTCAAAATGTACTACAAAGCAATAGTAATAAAAACAGCATGGTACTGGTACCAAAACAGGCAGGTGGACCAATGGTACAGAATAGAGGACACAGAAACCAATCCACAAAATTACAACTTTCTTATATTTGATAAAGGGGCTAAATACATGCAATTTAGGAAGGATAGCATCATCAACAAATGGTGCTGGGAAAATTGGAAATCCATATGCAACAAAATGAAACTGATTCCCTTTCTCTCGCCATGCACAGATGTTAACTCAAAATCGAATCATGAGCTAGATATCAAATCAGAGACACTTCGTCTGATACAAGAAAATGTTGGCTACGATCTACATACTGTGGGGTTGGGCTCCACATTCCTTAATAGGATGCCCATAGCCCAAGAGTTAATAACAAGAATAAATAAATGGGACTTACATGAACCAAAAAGGTTTTTTTTTTTTTTTCTCAGCAAGTGAAACAATAAGAGAGGTAAATGGAGAGCCTACATCCTGGGAACAAATTTTAACTACTCACACTTCAGATAGAGCCCTAATATCCAGAATATACGAAGAACTCAAAAAATTAAACAATAAGATAACAAATAACCCAATCAACAAATGGGCCAAGGACCTGAACAGACACTTCACAGAGGAGGAAATACAATCAGTCAACAAGTACATGAAAAAATGCTCACAATCTCTAGCAGTCAGATAAATGCACATCAAAACCACCGAAAGATACCATCTCACTCCAGTAAGATTGGCAGCCATTATGAAGTCAAACAAAAATTAGTGTTGGTGAGGATGTGGGAAAAAGTGTATACTTGTACACTGCTGGTGGGACTGCAAATTTTTGAGGCCAATTTGGAAAGTAGCATGGCGATATCTGGGAAAGCTGGGAATGGATCTACCATTTGACCCAGCTATCACCCTTCTCGGACTATTCCCTGAGGATCTTAAAAGAGCGTACAATAGAGATACTGCCACATCAATGATCATAGCGGCACAATTTACAATAGCTAGACTGTGGAAACAACCTAGATGCCCTTCAATAGATGAATGGATAAAAAAAAATGGCATCTAAACACAATGGAGTATTACGCAGCAGTAAAAAATGACAAAATCATAGAATTTGCAGGGAAATTGATGGCATTAGAGCAGATTATGCTAAGCCAAGCTAGCCAATCCTTAAAAAACAAATGCCAAATGTCTTCTTTGATATAAAAAGAGCAACTAAGAACAGAGCATCGAGGAAGAGCATGAGGAAAAGTTTAACATTTAACAAAGACGAGTGGAGGGTGAGAAAGGGAGAGAGAAGGGAAAGCATATGGAAATGGTAGGAGACCCTCAATGTTACACAAAATTACATATAAGAGGTTGTGAGGAGAAATGGGGGAAAACAATGGAGAGAATTGAACAACAGCAGATGAGGTAGAGAGGGAAGATGGGAGGGGAGGGGAGGGGAGGGGGGATGTGGGGGATAGGAAAGGTCACAGAATACAAGAGTCACTAATATGCCATTATGTAAAAATGTGAATGTGTAACCAATGTGATTCTGCAATTCGTATTTGGGGGAAAAATGGGAGTTCATAACCCAATTGAGTCAAATATATGACTGTTTGGAACAACCAATAAAAATAAAATAAAATAAAATAAAAATAAATAAATAAATAACGGTTTAAAATTGAGTGGGAAGAAATCAGCTAAAAAAGGTTGAGATGCATTCATTTTGCTAAGCAGAAACTTTGTTTTGTTTAGTTGTAACTATCACAAATTTATTTTACCAGGAAATTGGCTTTTGAAAATGCACATAAATTGAGATTAAAGGATAATTCACCTACCTTCATGAAAAATTCATAGCATTTTCTATATTTTTCATATTTCATTTTTTTCATGAATATTTTGTCATGGACCAGGTCTAGTCTTAGGCTATTCTTCCAGAATACTACCTCATCTGAAAAATTCATACAATGTGTTGGATTCTTCTTTTCATCTTTTATATTTAATAGTTTCTAGCTGATAATGTGTATTATACTTATCTTTATTTGAACATACATACCCAACTATATCTTTGCATTTTATGTTTTACTGGGGAAGAGACTCATCAAAAGCTCTTTGTAATATGCATCAACAATCAAACATTTAGAGCATGCAATTATTCTTAGTTTTGCAAGAAAATATCTTTGTACCATTTTTTTATACTGATTTAGAATTATTAATAATGTCCCTACAGTAATAAGTAACTACTTACAAGAAGAATTAAACAATTGACTTTATATCAATTATGAATATGAAAAGTACTAAAATAAGCATTTGGCAATTAATACATAATTGATAGAAATTGAAATCACAAGAAAGCCATTTAAAATGTGAGTGCATATAGTCCTTAAATAATAGGCTTTTCAAAAAAAGTTTCTCTAATTCATTAGAGTTAATATGAATATTACAGCTTAATGTGATATAAAAACTCAATTTATCAGTATTGATAAAAAAGAATAATACCTATTTACTTAAATATGTTTATTTGATTTTCACTGTTAGATGTTAATTCTGGAAGACTTGAGAATTGAAAAAGCTTTGGTCTATATTATTTCTAACAGGCTAATCAAAGTACTTTTAAATATATATGTATATATATATAATATATGTAATGCATATGCATGAATATAGATACATATGTATAAAAATGTATTGTAATATATCTATCAGGTGATTATAATTATTAAATTTTCTCAAGAAAAAAGAGTGACTATAAAAAACAGTCTTAAATTTAAATTTCATAGCATAGTACTGTTTGTAATGACATGATAGAAAAGTAGATATGAAAGGAAAATGAAAAAGGAAGAGAGAAGGGGAAAACTGAGGAAGAAAGTGAGTAAATAAGAGGGAGATGCGTGTTCGATGTTAAGATAAAATGGAGGGGCTGGGTTTGTGGTTCAGTGGTAACATGCTTTCCTAGCATGTGTGGGGCACTGGGTTCTATTCTAAGCACCACATTCAAATAAACAAAATGAAGGTCCATCAACAACTGAAAAAATAAAAAATAAAAAAAGTAGTAATGTTACCAAAACTCCAAGCTTTTATGAATGTTAAATACAAAAAATTATGTTACATAGCCTTATGTCATTTCTAGACTATCCAAAAGAGTCATTAAGTGTTAGATTCTTAGTGCTATAACTAAAAATCCATTGATCTTTCCTCTGCATTCTGTGGCATGCTAGTGGTAAAATAAATTCTATTATAACACCAAAAAGAAAATCCTAATATTTCTATAGTAACTGACCCGGTTTAATCTCAAGGCTAGTAGATTCCAATGGGACATGATGTGTATTTTGACGTTCATTTTTATTCAACACTGGAACATTACTATTTCTTCAGTTTATGCACATCATAGGATATATATTTCATCCACAAGTTCACAAATTTATACACATTTGTGTCACTTTCAATCACTTCCTGCTTCAGAACACATGTATTCCTGCATGTTTCTTGACTGCTGTTTTCAGGAGACTTTTTTCCAAACACATTATTTTCGATTTCCATTATCACATTTGAAGCAAAACTCACACACCCGTCATGATAAACCATAACCCTAATATTAGCATTAGATGTACAACTAAGGATCCAACATGGCGGCGGGCAGAGAGGCTGCGCTTTTAAGGCACAGCCAGTGATGGGAACATAAAGTCGCAACGATAACTCTTGGATTCGACCAACGGAGATTCTCCTAGCAAAATTCCACTGAAGAGAGACCGCCCGGGAGCTACTAGAATTTTTTTGAAGCGTCTGTGTGACCTGGACGAGCGAGACCCTGCCAGAGACGCGGAATTCCGAAAACAACAGCCACAATCCGCTCACCGCAGGCACAGCTGCAGATCTGTCCACCCGCCCGCAGCCAAAGTGACTGGGTCCTGCTAGACGCCGAGACACAGCTTAGCAGGAAGAAGTCTTTAGCCAAACCTCCACAAGCCAGAAGCTGAGGCGAACTGGGCCGGACCAGTCCCACCCCTCCCCTTGGAGACTCCGGCAACGAGCCTGGGGCCCGCCATAGCAGAGAGGTGACGTCATCGGAATTCGGCCGACGGAATTCCTTCCCAGCAGAATCCACTTTAGCAGGTGCGTGACTTCCCATACTGATACAGGCAGCCAGGAAAGTTCATTGACTTTTCAGGGGTCGTGTCCGTAGGGAAGCAGAGGGGATCCCAGACCCCCAGCCCCACATATCACCAGCGGCAAATCCCGAGGTCTTAGCCACCAGTTTACCACAGCACTGGGGCTTAAAAGGGACACGGGGTGGGGCTGCAAGTGTAACTAGACCTTGGTGGAGTCACTTCTGGGAAACAGGACCTGGCTGGTAGACTGACAGGAGGAAGGGGGATTAAGAGCTGGAGAAGTGAAATGGCTCTGAACTGACAAGTCTGAGAGACCCCCAGGAGACACCCTACAGAGATAGCTCTCGGCAGGTAGAGAGCAGATGCTCTGCTTGGAGGGCACAGTACGGCCTAATGGAAGAGAGGAAGGTGGATCTCTAAGACTTTAATTTTTTGTTGTTGTTGTTGTTTTGTTGCTGTTGTCGATATTTTACTCTTTCCTTCTTCTCTCCCTGTTCCTTTCTCCCCTTTTTCTTCTCTCTTTCTATTCCATTTCAAGTTTTATTGTTCTTTTCATTCCCCTCTAATCTATCTCTACCTCTATCCTTTTTTCTTTTTTTAACAGCACCCTCATTCCCCTAACCCCAAACTCTCATCCCAAGCATTACATCTTCCATTGCGTGTAATTGTTTAAATGCAAATAGGTGAATGTCTCGAGGCTGTCTATAAGACTCATAAATACCTAGCTACTATCAGCATCCTGATCCAATTGCCTGGTAGTATACAACTTCAGTGGAGCAATCTACTAAAGTAGCCAAGACATACTAACCATTGTACCACCAGAGCACCCAACCTAAACATATAGTCCTAAGAACAAACAGCAAAACATTATATGCATACAGAACCTAGAAGCCTTATATGAATTGAAGGAATCAGCTGTAAAGTACAACAAAGCCCAACATTTCTAGGCATAATCTCCCACCACAAAAGAGAGACAACAGAGATATACTAAGCCAAAACAAATGTATAGGAGAAAGCAGTTACTAAGCAGTCAAACAGAGCTGGAAATCAACGTGAACAATATGAAAAAACAAGGAAAAAAAGGTTACAAACAATAGAGGACAACCTAAATATACAGGAGGGCCTAGAAGAATCAGAAACATGGACAGGGAAAGAAATCAAGGCATACCTAATTCAGATGGAACGGAATATTAGAGAAGAAATGAGACAGCAAATCCAAGCATTGAAAGTATATTTTGAAGAGGAACTAACCACACAAATTCAATCCGCAAAGAATGAGCTTTATCACGAGATAGAGGTGTTAAAAAAAATCAAGCTGCAATCATAGAAATGCAAGAATCCGTAAATCAGATTAAAAGCGCTAATGAGAATATTACAAACAGACTAGATCAAGTAGAAGTCAGAACATCAGATAATGAAGACAAAGTTTATCAAATTGAAAAGAATATAGTCAAGACAGAAAAGATGCTGAAATCTCACCAGCAATCTATCCAAGAGATATGGGACCTCATCAAAAGAACTCATCTGAGAGTCATTCGGATAGAAGAAGGCACAGAGAATCAATACAAAGGAATGGATAGCTTATTAAATGAAATAATACTAGAAAACTTTCCAGAGATGAAAGATGGAATAGATTGCCAAATCCTGGAATCTTACAGGACCCCAAACATCCAAAACCATAATAGACCAACTCCAAGACACATAATTATGAAGATAGCTAACATACAGGACAAGGAGAGAATACTAAAAGCTACAAGAGAAAGGAGGCAGATTACATTTAGGGGTAAACCAATTAGGTTAACGACTGATTTTTCATCACAGACTTTGAAAGCGAGAAGATCCTGGAACAACGTATTTCAAACACTGAAAAATAATGGATTCCATCCAAGAATACTGTATCCAGCAAAACTAAGCTTCAGATTTGACAATGAAATTAAAATATTTCACAATAAAAAAAAGCTAAAAGAATTTGCAGCTAGAAAACCAGCACTGCAAAGTATGTTGAGCCAAATATTACAAGAAGAGGAATTGAAAAATAGTGCCCAAAACTAACAGTGGGAGGTATCTCAGTAAAGGGGGGGAAAAATAACCAAAGAGGGAAAACTAACCAATCTAAAATAAATAAACATGACTGGAAGTACAAACCATATTTCAATTGTAACCTTAAATGTTAATGGCTTAAATTCACCAATCAAGAGACATAGGCTAGTAACCTGGATTAAAAAAACAAATCCAACAATATGCTGCCTTCAGGAGACTCACATGATAGGAAAAGACATACACAGACTGAAAGTGAAAGGGTGGGAAAAATCATACCACTCACATGGCCTCGGAAGCAAGCAGGAGTGCCATTCTCATATCGAATAAAGTCAACTTCAAACCTAAGGAAATCAAAAGAGATAAAGAAGGACACTATATACTGTTACAAGGAACCATCCACCATCAAGACATAACAATTATCAATTTGTATGCACCAAACAATGGTGCTGCAACGTTCATAAAACAAACTCTCCTCAAGTTCAAGAGTCAAATAGACCACAACACAATTATTATGGGGGACTTCAACACACCACTCTCGCCATTGGATAGATCCTCTAGACAAAAGCTGAACAAAGAAACTATAATACTCAATAACACAATTAATAACCTAGACTTAACCGACATATATAGAATATATCAACCGTCATCAAGTGGATACACATTCTTCTCAGCAGCACATGGATCCTACTCAAAGATAGAGCAAATATTATGCCATAGGGCGACTCTCACTAAATATAAAGGTGTGTAGATAATACCATGCACCATATCTGAACATAATGGAATGAAACTGGAAATGAATGATAAAAGAAGGAAGGAAAAATCCTGCATCACCTGGAAAATGAACAATATGTTACTGAATTATCAATGGGTTACAGAAGATATAAAGGAGTAAATTAAAAAATTCCTAGAGATAAACGACAATACAGACACAACATACCAGAATCTATGGGACACAATGAAAGCAGTTTTAAGAGGGAAATTCATTTTCTGGAGTTCATTCCTCAAAAAAAGAAAAAACCAACAAATAAATGAACTCACACTACATCTTAAAACCTTAGAAAAGGAAGAATAAAACAACAGCAAATATAGCAGAAGACAAGAAATAATTAAAATCAGAGCAGAAATCAACAAAATTGAAACAAAAAAAACCATTGAAAAAATTGATAAAACTAAGAGTTGGTTCTTTGAAAAAATAAATAAGATCGACAGACCCTTAGCCATGCTAACGAAGAGAAGAAGAGAGAGAACGCAAATTACTAACATACGGGATGAAAAAGGCAATATCACAACAGACACAATAGAAATACAGAAGATAATTAAAAAATATTTTGAAACCCTATATTCTAATAAAATAGAAGATAGTGAAGATATCGATAAATTTCTTAAGTCATATGATCTGCCCAGATTGAGTCAGAAAGACACTAACAATTTATACAGACCAATAACAAAAGAAGAAATTGAAGAGGCCATCAAAAGACTACCAACTAAGAAAAGCCCGGGACCGGATGGGTATACAGCAGAGTTCTACAAAACCTTCAAAAAAGAGTTAATACCAATACTTTTCAAGCTATTTCAACAAATAGAAAAAGAAGGAGCTTTACCAAATTCATTCTATGAGGCCAACATAACCCTGTTCCAAAAACCAGACAAAGACACTTCAAAGAAAGGAAACTATAGACCAATATCTCTAATGAACTTAGATGCAAAAATTCTCAGTAAAATCCTGGCGAATCAAATGCAAAAGCACATCAAAAAATTGTACACCATGATCAAGTAGGATTCATCTCTGGGATGCAAGGCTGGTTCAATATACGGAAATCAATAAATGTTATTCACCACATCAACAGACTTAAGGATAAGAACCATATGATCATCCCAATAGATGCAGAAAAAGCATTTGACAAAGTACAGCATCCCTTTATGTTCAAAACTCTAGAAAAAATAGGGATAACAGGAACTTACCTCAACATTGTAAAAGCTATATATGCTAAGCCTCAGTCTAACATCATTCTAAATGGAGAAACTCAAGGCATTCCCTCTAAAATCTGGAACTAGACAGGGATGCCCTCTATCACCACTTCTATTCAATTTAGTTCTTGAAATACTAGCCAGAGCAATCAGACAGACAAAAGAAATTAAAGACATAAAAATAGGAAAAGAAGAACTTAAATTATCGCTATTTGCGGATGACATGATAATATACTTAACAGACCCAAAAGGGTCTACAAAGAAACTGCTAGAGTTAATAAATGAACTCAGCAAAGTGGCAGGATATAGAATCAACACGCATAAATCAAAGGCATTCCTGTATATCAGCAACAAAACTTCTGAAATGGAAATGAGGAAAACCATTCCATTCACAATATCCTCAAAAAAAATAAAATACTTGGGAATCAACCTAACAAAAGAGGCGAAAGATTTATACAATGAAAACTATAGAACCCTAAAGAGAGAGATAGAAGAAGATCTTAGAAGATGGAAAAAAGTACCCTGTTCATGGATAGGCAGAACTAACATTATCAAAATGGCGATATTACCCAAAGTTCTCTACAGGTTTAATGCGATGCCAATCAAAATCCCAATGGCATTTCTTGTAGAAATAGATAAAGCAATCATGAAATTCATATGGAATAACAAAAGACCCAGAATAGCGAAAACAATTCTAAGCAGGAAGTGTGAATCTGGAGGTAAAGCGATACCAGAGTTCAAACTGTACTACAGAGCAATAGTAACAAAAACAGCGTGGTACTGGTACCAAAACAGGCAGGTGGATCAATGGTACAGAATAGAGGACACAGAAACCATTCCACAAAATTACAACTTTATTATATTTGATAAAGGTGCTAAAAACATGCAATGGAGGAAGGATAGCATCTTCAAGAAATGGTGCTGGGAAAATTGGAAATCCATATGCAACAAAATGAAACTGAATCCCTTTCTCTCGCCATGCACAAAAGTTAACTCAAAATGGATCAAGGAGCTTGATATCAAATCAGAGACCCTGCACCTGATAGAAGAAAAAAGTTGGCTCCGAACTACATATTGTGGGGTCAGGCTCCAAATTCCTTAATAGGACGCCCATAGCCTAAAAGTTAATAACAAGAATAAACAAATGGGACTTACTGAAACTAAAAAAGTTTTTTTCTCAGCAAGAGAAACAATAAGAGAAGTAAATCGGGAGCCTACATCCTGGGAACAAATCTTTACTCCCCACACTTCAGATAGAGCCCTAATTTCCAGAATATACAAAGAACTCAAAAAATTAAACAATAAGATAACAAATAACCCAATCAACAAATGGGCCAAGGACCTGAACAGACACTTCTCAGAAGAGGACATACAATCAATCAATAAGTACATGAAAAAATGCTCACCATCTCTAGCAGTCAGAGAAATGCAAATCAAAACCACCCTAAGATACCATCTCACTCCAGTAAGACTGGCAGCCATTAGGAAGTCAAACAACAATAAGTGATGGCGAGGATGTGTGGAAAAGGGTACTCTTGTACATTGCTGGTGGGACTGCAAATTGGTGCGGCCAGTATGGAAAGCAGTATGGAGATTCCTGGGAAAGCTGGGAATGGAACCACCATTTGACCCAGCTATCGCCCTCCTCGGACTATTCCCTGAGGACCTTAAAAGAGCATACTATAGGGATACTGCCACATCAATGATCATAGCAGCACAATTCACAATAGCTAGATTGTGGAACCAACCTAGATGCCCTTCAATAGATGAATGAATAAAAAAAAATGTGGCATCTATACACAATGGAGTATTATGCAGCACTAAAAAATGACAAAATCATGGAATTTGCAGGGAAATGGATGGCATTAGAGCAGATAATGCTAAGTGATGCTAGCCAATCCTTAAAAAACAAATGCCAAATGTCTTCTTTGATTTAAGGAGAGCAACTAAGAACTGAACAGGGGGAAAGAGCATGAGGAAAAGATTAACATTAAAGTGAGACGAATGAAGGGAGGGAAAGGGAGAGGGAAGGGAAATTGCATGGAAACGGAAGGAAAGCCACATCGTTATACGAAATCACATATATGAGGTTGTGAGGGGAAAGCGGGGGGAGGGAGAGAATGGAACAACAACAGATGAGGTACAGAGGAAAGATGGGAGGGGAGAGAAGGGGGGATAGTAGGGGACAGGAAAGCCAGCAGAATACAACAGTCACTAATATGGCATTATGTAAACATTGTGAATGTATAACTGATGTGATTCTGCAATTTGTAATTGGGGTAAAAATGGAAAAGCATAACTCACATGAATCAAATGTATGAAAGATGAAAAAAAAAGATAGTAAGTTTTATATGTACTTTATCACAATAAAAGAAAGTGGAAAAAAAAAGATGTACAACTGGTTGGAATGAATGATTGTATATCAATATAAGATTTCTTACTTAGTTTCAGATATCAATTCAATCCATTATTTAAAAGGGAACCAGTTATATTATTTATTCACAGTATCTTCTTTTCATGCATCTCTATATTCATAGACACAGGGTACACTTCTTTGTATCCCCAATACTAATTTATACGTCTTCAAAATATTGCTCCCAGAAATGGTGGAAGAAATACCCATGTCACCTCATTTCCATATACATTTTATCACAGTAATATTCTGGACACAAAAAGCAAAGGTGACACTTATGATTGTACCAAACCTAAATGGAAAGTGAACATGGATTACTAAAAACATCCATGTCCAGGTTGCCTAATACTCTCAAATGTGAATCCTATTCGTGACTTCATATTTATTTCTTTCTAAGATTATATATTCAACCTCAAGCCCATTGAAAATGTCTAATCCTATAACTCACTTTCTCATTTGCCTGATTTCCTAATGTCTCTATTGATATCTGCTTTCCTACATATTTTCCCCAGATTATCATTTTGACTGACTCTTCACATGTGCTCACGTTTACATTCACTCTCTACCCGAAACCCTATTGCTAAAGAACTTTTAGTCCAAATCCTATACTCACTCTTCGTTCTAAACCTGCCGACTATCTTTCTAATAATACCAACTATCCCTTTTTGACTAGAAATTCTTTTCGACATTCCATCATTCAAGGTACAAAGTCCTAAGCCATTGAACATTGATTTATCTGAGACATTTCTGCAGAACATAATTCAAAGCTAAGTATCCCAATCAAGGGCCCAATGCCCTTCTGGGCTTCAAATTTACCTAGATTTCTGTTTTCATTCTTATATTTCACTTATATATTCTTGTATCTATCACAGGTTCCCAATACCATTATTCATCCCGCAGAATAATTCCTAACCCAAATCGAACCTTTTATTAACCGTAACCATACACTCTTCCCTCAATCAAACTTTTCAGAAGAGCAGGGACAGAGTTTCTTTTACAATACAGGAATGTAGGGGTTCTTAAACCTGCTGAGAACCTCAAAGGTCCCTGAAGAAATGATCCCTGGAGAAGATGTAGGCAGCTATGAAGGAGTCAAGAGAGCAAAAGTCATCTTTAATGGCAAACCACCTGGTCAGGATGAAGGGATGTGTCTGAATCAGTCTCTCTATTCTAAACGTAGAGAAGATGGACCAAACCAGACCTGTGTGGAGAGAAGTTCCCAGGTACCTAGGTTTGATATACCATTCTATCTTGTGAAAGTGTCACAGAAAGTAGGGGCAGCCTCTATCTCATGGGACCCTTGGAAGCAAATGATAAAACAAAGTGATTGCCAAGGTAGTGACCTCATAAAGTTCCTGAAGAAAGTGACCTACCTCACTTCCTTGGTGATGTAACTCTCTGAACTTGGGATCCAAGATGCCAGGCTCCCAGAGCCAGTCCCAGTCCCAATCCCAGTGTGCTCACTTGTTTGGATGTACCAAGGACAGAGTCAGTATTTCTTGGTACCTACTGCTGTGAGGATGGCCAAATGCTATTACAGATCTGAAGAGGGGCCTTTCCTGAGAAAGCATGTAGTGGCTCACCGCTGGCTGCTGACAACTTCACAGAGTTGGCCAAGGAGACAGATCTGAGACAGGACAGGATATTTCATTGGAACATAGTATGGCCCAACAGACAGAGGACACTCCGGATAGTCAGAGACCTACTTGCAGGTAGGAGATGCCTTTGTGGGTGTGGGTGTCAGTTTGTGGTTTTGTCTCATGTTCTGAGAATAGGTAGGAAAGACAGTTTGTTTGGTTTTAAATGGACTGTTTCTAGTAAGTCTTTTGACAAGGTGAGTGATTCTATGTCTGTGTATCCCACTGTGTCCGTGGTTGTAGACATTAGAAAAGAGAATGCATCAATGGATATGTCCTGTCTAGTTGAAAGCTTCCCAGCATTCATCCTTCCAATTTATGAATGAACTGCGGCTTGCCTTATGGATGGGCAACACCTACTATCTTCCTAAGTTCCTGTTTTCTTCCTGAATTATGGCCACTCTCCAGAATAGGCTCATGGTTTTGTGTTCAAGGTATGTACCACCTCCAAGCTCTGTTACTTGGCCATGTAGTGGACAGCTGTAGGGAATGGGAGCATCTCAGAAAACTCAGGTATCAGTGTGACCAGGAAAATCTCAGTGTAGAAACCCTGCTTTGGGCCATTCTCTCACCTATGTTTCTGATGCCCTGAATGTCAGGAAGGTCTTTGCCTCAGGCCACCCCTTTGTGAAGCCTGAGGAAAACAGGTTTCAAATGGAAATTAATGGCCATCACCTGTGGCTCTTTGCTTAATTGCTTTGGAAAGGGATGTGTCTTAATCAGCCTCTTGACCCTGTGTGAGGCTTTGGCTTAGATTCTCAGCATCTGATGCATCTAAAGAAAGATCCCATGTGTGCATCCAAACCAAAATGGCAAAAAGATCAGTTATGGTGGATGAAGTGTCTTGTCTTCCTTTGTTTGGTTCCTGACCTACATCAAGTGAGAATAGGGATCCTTTTGGTCAAATGAAATATTCAAAGCCCTGAGGAAGTGCTTGGGTTTTCTCATTACTCCAAATCACATAAGGAATCTATACCTGACAGGCAGTAGGCCTCAAATTGGAGAAGCAGAGCGCTATTAACTGCAGTCCTATTTCATCACTCCTGGTTCACATGCAGGGTGTTCAGGCCACCATGACTTTAGGAAAATGAGGGGCAAGAGAGCTTATTTTGGACACTATTCCATACCCTACTAGACTCTGACTACTTATCCTAACATGATGGAGAATAATAACCCAAACAGAATAGAAATACAAGCAGTTCAGTGGAGTCATGTTGTATTATTGGACTTGCCTTTTGCCTTATATAGGGTAGCAATTATAAATCTAGTCAATTTTTAATTGAAAAATTTAATTTAATTTGTAATAGAAGCCTATGTGGTATCACATGTACATACTTGAGAGCTTGTTGACTTGGCAGATACAAATTGTGAGAAGATATCACTCCTCTTAATGCTGTTGGAACTGAAAATTCAAACTATTGGTTACCTTCCTAGCTGAACAATATTATATATAAATACATGTTAAGTAAAAAGTATATTTTTGGATGTGTGGATTATATATTTCATGATAAATTTCGATTAGCATATATATTGCTACTTTTTAATGTCTGTGTGAGTGTGTGTGTGTGTATATATATATATATAGGCATACATATATATATATAGGTATATATATATATATATATATATATATATATATATATATACTCACCAGAATTTTGAAAATATGAAATATCTGTGTCTTATTATACACTCCCTAAATTCATTCATGTTCACGTATGTGGATTTATAATCAACTTTTCACAAGATTCTTCTCAGAAATATTCATCCACCTGAAATACATATTTGTTTCCTAGTACTGAAAACTAACTTCCGTGAATGATGCATACAAATCCTAATATTTCTACAGTTACTGACCAAGTTTAACATCAATGCAAGTAGATTCCTATGGGACATGATATGTATTTTGATGTTCATTTTTATTCAACACTGGTACATTACTATTTCTTCAGTTTATGCACATCATAGGATATATATTTCATCCACAAGTTAGCAAATTTATATCAATTTGTTTCACTTTCAATCACTTCCTGCTTCAGAACACATGTATTCCTCCATGTTTTTTTGAGTAGTCTTTTCGTGAGGTTTCTTTACAAACACATTATTTTTGATTTCCATAATCACTTTTGAAGCAAAACTCACACACCCTTCATGATAAACCATAACCCTAATATTACCATTAGATGTATAACTGGAAGGAATGAATGACTGTGTATCAATATAAGATTTCTTATATATTTTCAGATATCAATTTAATTCATTATTTAAAGTGGAACCAGTTATATTATTTATTCACAGTATGGTCTATTCATGCATTATCTCTATATTCATAGACACAGATTACACCTCTTTGTACCCCCAATACTAATTTATACGTCTTCAAAATATTGCTCCCAGAAATGGTGGAAAAAATACTTATGTCACCTGATCTACATATACATTTTATCACAGTACTATATTAGATACAAAATGCAAAGATCACACATATGTTTGTACAAAAGCCTAAATTGAATGGGAGCATGGATTACTAAAAACGTCCATGTCCAGGTTGCCAATTCTCTCAAATGTCCATCCTATTGGTGACTACATATTTGTTTCTTCGAAGATTATATAGTCAGCATCAACCCTGTTAAAATGTCTAATCCTATCACTCACTTTATACTTTGCCTGATTTCCTACTGTCTTTATTGATGTTTGCTTTCCTACATATTTTCCCCAGTTCACCAATGTGACTGACTCTTCACATGTGCTGACATTGACATTCATTCTATTGCCGAAACCCTATTGCTAAAGAACTTTTGGTCTAAATCCTGCACTCACACTTTTTGCAAAACCTACCGACTATCTTCCTAATCCTATGGACTATCCCTGTTTGAGTGGATGTTCTTTTCTACATTCTATCATCCAAGGTACAAGGTCCTATGCCAATGATTATCTATTTATCTGAGACATCACTGCAGAACGTAATTCAAAGCTAAGTATCCCAATCAAAGGCCCAATGCCAATATGGACTTTAAATCTTACCTACATTTCTGTTTTCATACTTATATTTCAACTCTATATTCTTGTTTATATCACAGATTCCCAATACCATTATTCATCCAGCAAAATGATTCCTAACCCAAATCAAACATGTTATTAACCCTAACCATAAACTGCTCCCTCAATCTACCTTTACAAAGAGCAGGGACAGAGTTGGTCTTACAATACAGGAATGTAGGGGATTGTCCACCTGCTGATAACCTCAAAGTTCCATGCAGAATTGATCCCTGAAGAAGATGTAGGCAGCTATGAAGGTCCTGAGAGAGCAAAAGTTATCTTCCATGGCAAACAACCTCGTCAGGATGAAGGTTTTTGTCTGAATCAGCCTCTCTCGTCTTAATGTAGAGAAGATGGACCAAATGAGGCCTGTGTGGAGAGCTGTTCCCGGGTGCCTATGGTTGATATACCATTCTAACTTGTGAAAGTGTCATAGGAAGTAGGTTCAGCCTACATGTCACGGGACGCTTGGATGCATGTGTTAGGACAAACTGGTTGCCAAGGCAGTGACCTCATTCAGTTCCTAAAAGAAGTTACCTCCCTTAACTTTTTTGGTGATGACACTTTCTGAACCTGGGATCCAGGAAGCCAGGCACCCAGAGTCTGTCTCAGTCCCAGTCTCAGTGGTCTCACATGTTCGGATTTACCAAGGACAGAGTCAGTCTTTCTTGGTATCTACTGGTGTTATAATGGCCAAATGATAGGAAAGCCCTGAAGAGGGGCCTTTCCTGAGAAAGAAGGTAGTGGCTCACTGCTGGCTCCTGACAACTTCACGGAATTGGCCATGGACTCCAGATTTGAGACAGGATAGGCCATTTCGGGGGAACATAGTATGGCTTATCAGTCAGAGGACACTCCAGATAGTCACAAACCTACTTGGAGGAAGGAGGTGCTTATCTGGCTGTGGGTGTGGGTTTGTGGTTTTTTCTCATGCTCTGAGAATATGTCCGAAAGGCTGTTTGTTTGGTTTGGAGTAAAGTGTTTCCAGTAAGTCGTTTGAAAAGGCGAGTGTTTCTATGTCTGTGTATCCCACTGGGTCCATGGTTGTAGACATTAGAAAAGAGAATGCATCAATGGATGAGTCTTGTGTAGTAGAAAGCTTCCCAGCATTCAACCTGCCCAATTTATGAATGCACTGCGGCTTGTCTTATGGATGGGCAACACCTGCTATCTTCCTAAGTTACTTTTTGCTTCCTGAATTCTGGCCACTCTCCAGAATAGGCTCATGGTTTTGTGTCCAAGATATGTACCACTTCCAACCTCTGTGACACGGCCATGTATTGGTTAAATGAAGGGAATGGCGAGCATCTCACAAAACTCAGATATCAGTGTGATCAGTAAAGACTCAGTGGAGAAAACCTGCTTTGGGCCTTTTCCTTAGCTATTGTTCTGTTGCCCTGAATGTCAGGAAGGTCTTTGCCTCAGGTCACTCTTTTTGAAGCCTGAAGAAATGTTTTCAAATGCGAATGAAGGGGCATCAACTGTGGCTCTTTGCTTAATTGCTTTGGAAAGGGTTATGTTTTAATAGGCCTTTTGGCCTTGTATGATTCTGTGGCTTAGATTCTCTGCAGCTGATGGATCTAAAGAGAGATCACATGAATGCATCCAAAAGAAATGTCCAAAAGAGCAATCATTGTGGATGAAGTCTCTCTCGTTCCTTGGTAAGGTTCCTGACCTCTGTCAAGTGAGAATAGGGATCCTTTGGGTCAAATAAGTTTTTCAAAGCCCTGCAGAGTCTTTCCCATAGGTGCTTGGGTTTTCCCATGACTCCAATTCACATGAAGAATCTAAATCCCACCGTCAGTAGGCCTCAAATTTAAGAAGCAGAGCAGAATAATGGCAGGTCTATTTGATCACTCCTAGTTCACAGGATGGGTGTCCAGGCCACCCTGACTTTAGGCAAATGAGGGGCAAGGGAGCTTATTTTGGACACTGTCTTGGGCTGCACCCCTCATGGAAACCTCCAGCCAGAAGTTATGATGTGTGTCTGTTTGGAAGAAAATGAGGCCATGTGGGAGTGTTTTGGTTTTAATTGTAGTCATTTGTGTGGTGGTTAGTAGAAATGACATGGTCCAGCTTGGCTTGAACTTTGGTGGGATTCCGCTTAGAGACTGAGTTCTGGAACTAAACTCAGAGAAGTATTGCCATGAATAGTGTTGGAATTTTAGGAGGCCACGCATGAGAGTTGCCCTTGGAAACTGAGATCTATGCCCAGGGTAGCTATTCACAGAGCCCTGGAAATCTCAGCCAGGATATCACATGATATTATTCTGAAAAACATGGCAACCATAGTTGAGAGTCAAAACACACATGGACCTCACATTGTAGACCTCAATGTGCCTGGATTCATGTGACCTTTTGGCCACTCTTTGGGAAGCTTTGCCTGTGAGAGTTCTCCAGATATTTCATTGAAATGAGCTTCCTCACCATTTAATAGTTTCAGAATGAATTGAAACTCACAGTGCCTACAGCTTCATCCTTGAAAAATGGCTAGGTAAATATATCATGAATTATTGAAAATTCCCATGACCAGGTGGCACAGGTGAATCTCTGGATATCCTGTGGCTGATCATGAGAATACCAGTCAGTGCCTTGATTGACGGGTTTTCATGAAAATGGTGCAGAATAGAGATGCCAGGAAGTTGGAGCCTGCTGAGGAGTGGGCCTAGAGAAGTGGTGGGCAGGTGTGTGATAAAACATCTGTGATGTGGCCATGTGGATCTGCCTTTGGCTTCCAAATGGCTTGTGACTGACATGGTGCAGCCAGCAGTCCCTTCTATGTAAAGGCATCTTGTTATATGCAGAGGTTTCAGGGAAATATTTAGAATCAGGTTGCTATGGTCAAGAGGGCAACAATGTGGGATATAAGCCTGTTTGGTGCATTCTCCTGCAGACCCTGACCTAACACACGTGACAGAACTCCCTCACACACAGTGTTACAGTTGAATTCTTTGTATTTCATGAAGCAAATACCAAAATCCCAGTGCAGCTGCAAGAATCACCAGGAAAAGTGGAGGATGACCATTTGGCTTCACAGTCCACATGTCGATACACTTAGCCCCATGTGTCCACAGTTTAACTACAAAGACAGTATTCAGAACTGCTGCCTCATGATCACTGGAAAATAAGAAACCATGTCCTCCAGGTCACATAGATGCAGACCCAGCTTTGATGGTCTCACTACAAAGGAAGCTAAAGCTCCTGACAACAACATATATTTCAAGTGCCCAATCTCAGAGCAATTTCTCAAGAAGTCTTTAGGGCAGCAGAGCTCCATGTTTGTGGAGTGATTACACTGTGCATTACTTTTGGAATCGCCTCTACCTTCTCCAAGGTTGTGAACTCCTGAGAATATTCCATTCCAGATATTTTTTCACAGATTTTCTAACTCTTCTCCTCTAATTGTGTCTTACTCTGGGCGATTGTAATGTCAAAGCATTTTTGTGGATGAGAGTGGGAAGATTTTTGTGTATCACATATTTACATACACATTGGATTCATTTTCCAATTTTCCTTTCAAAATACTGAATACCTCACACTAACACATACCCTACTAGACTCTGACAACTAATCCTAATAAGATGGAGAAAAATAACCCAAAAAGAATAGAAATACAAGCAGTTCAGAGAAGGCATGGTGTATAGTTGGAATTGTCTTTTGCATTATATAGGGTAGGAGTTATAAATCTAGTCAATTATTTGTTGAAATAGTTCTCCATGTGTTTTAAAGTTAACAAATATGTGAATTCCTGTTTCCATGTCTCTGTAGCCTATTCAGCACATGTATTTTTACATGCAATTATAGAATCTTACCTGATACCACACGCACATTCTTGTGAAGTGGCTGACTTGGCAGATACAAATTTAAAGAGATCACTCCTTCTAAATGCTGTTGCAACTGAAAATTCAAACTATGAGTGAGCTTCCTAGTTTAACAATATTATACATAAATCCATGTTCTATAAAATAAATATTTTTGGATCTCTGGATGATATACATTTCATGGTGAATTTCAATTGGCATATATTATGCTATTTTTAATGTCTGTGTGTGTCTGTGTGTGTCTGTAAAAAAATATATATATTTTTTCAAAATATGAAATATGTGTCTTATTATACACTCCCTTAACTCATTCATATTCAAGTATGTGGATTTATGATCAAATTTTCACAAGAGTTTTCTCAAAATATTTGTTCTCCTGATATACATATTTGTTTCTTAGTACTAAAAACTTACTGCAGTGAATGGTGCAAACAAATCCTATTATTTCTACAGTAACTGACCAAGTTTAACATCAATGCAAGTAGATTCCTATGGGACATGATGTGTACTTTGATGTTCATTTTATTCAACACTGGTACATTACTATTTCTTCAATTTATTCACATCATGGGATATATATCGCATCCACAAGTTCGCAAATTTATAGGCATTCGTTTCACTTTCAATCATTTACTTCTTCAGATCACATGTATTCCTCCATGTTTCTTGACTTGTCTTTTTATGAGAATTCTTTCCAAAAACATTATTTTCGACTTTTATGATCACTTTTGAAGCAAACCTCACACACCTTTCATGATAATCCATAACCCTAATATTACCTTCAGATGTATTGATGGTTGGAATGAATGATGTTATACAAATATAAGATTTCTTATAAGATTTCAGATATCAATTCAATCCATTATTTAAAGCGGTACCAGTTAAATTATTTATTCAAAATGTGGTCTATTCATGCATTATGTCTATATCCATAGACACAGGGTAAACCTCTTTGTACCCCCAATACTAATTTATAGGACTTGATAACATTGCTCCCGGAAATGCTTGAAGAAATGCTCATGTCACCTGATCTACATATACATTGTATGACAGTAATATTATGGACAAAAAATGCAATGGTCACACTTATGATTGTACCAAAGCCTAAAAGGAAAGTGAACATGGATTACTAAAAGCATCCATGTCCAGGTTGCCTAATGCTCTCAAATGTCAATCCTACTGGTCACTGCATATTTGTTTCTTCTTAAGATTATATATTCAAACTCAACCCTGTTCAAAATGTCTAATAATATAACTCACTTTATACTTTGCCTGATTTTCTAATGTCTCTATTATTATCTGCTTTCCTACGTATTTTTCAAAGTTCATCATTGTGACTGAATCTTCATATGTGCTGACATTTACATTCACTCTCTAACTGAAACCCTATTGCTAAAGAAATTTCAGTTCAAATCCTGTACTCTTCTTCCTAAACCTACCAACTATCTTCCTAATCCGACCGACTATCCCTTTTTGACTGGATGTTCTCTTCCTCATTCAATCATCAAATGTACAAGGTCCTATGCCATTGTATATGGATTTATCTGAGACATCTGTGCAGAACCTAATTCAACACTAAGTATCCCAATCAAGGCCCCAATGCCCTTCTATGCTTCAAATCCTAGATTTCTGTTTTCATACATATATTTCACCTATATAATCTTATGAATATCGCAGGTTCCCAATACCATTATTTATCCAGCAGAATGATTCGTAACACAAATTGAACATGTTATTAACTGTAACCACTCTTTCCTCAATCTAACTTTACAGAAGAGCAGGGACAGATTTGGTCTTACAATACAGGAATGTAGGGGACATTCCACTTGCAGAGAACCTCAAAATTCCATGCAGAATTGATCCCTGGAGAAGATGTAGGCAGCTATGAAGGACCTGAGTGAGCAAAAGTCATCGTCCATGGTAAACAACCTGGTCAGGATGAAGGCTTTTGTGAGAATCAGCCTCTCTCTTCTTAATGTAGAGAAGATGGACCAAACCAGACCTGTGTGGAGATCTGTTCCCGGGTGCCTATGGTTGATATACCATTCTAACTTGTGAAAATCTCAGAGCAAGTAGGTACAATCTCCATCTCATGGGACCCTTGGAAGCAACTGTTAGGACAAAGTGGTTTGCCAAGGCAATGACCTCATTCAGTTCCTGAAGGAAGTGAACTCAACTCACTTCTTTGGTGATGAAACTCTCTGAACTTGGGATACAGGAAGCCAGGCACCCAGAGCCAGTCCCAGTCCAAGTCCCAGTGGTCAAACTTGTTTGGATTTCCCAAGGACAGAGACAGTCTTTCTTGGTACTTACTGATGTGAGGATGGCCAAATGCCAGGAAGGTCTGAAGAGGGGCCTTTCCTGAGAAAGAAGGTAGTGACTCACCACTGGTTCCTGACAACTTCACAGAGTTGGACACGGAAACCAGATCTGAGACAGGACAGCCCATTATGGGGGAATATATTATGGCCCTCCAGTCAAAGGACACTCCATATTTTCACAGACCTACTTGGGGGTCTGTGTGGGTGTGGGTGTGGGTTTGTGGTTTTGTCTCATGTTCTGAGAATAGGTAGGAAAGTCATTTTGTTTGGTTTTGTGTGAACTGTTTCTAGTAAGTCTTTTGACAAGGCGAGTGTTTCTATGTCTGTGTATCCCACTGTGACCGTGGTTGTAGACATTAGAAAAGAGAGCGCATCAATACATATGTCCTGTCTATTAGAAATCTTCCCAGCATTCATCCTTCCCTATTTATGAATGGTCTGCGGCGTGCCTTATGAACGGGCCACTCCTAATATCTTCCAAAGTTCCTGTTTTCTTTCTGAATTCTGGCCAATCTCCAGTATAGGCTCATGGTTTTGTGTCCAAGATATGTACCACCTCCAAGCTCTGTGACACGGCCATGTACTGCATAGCTGAAAGGAATGGTGAGCATCTCAGAAAACTCAGATATCAGTGTGACCAAGAAAATCTCAGTGGAGGAACCCTGCTTTGGGCCTTTTGCTTACCTATTGTACTGTTGCCCTGAATGTGAGGAAGGACTTTCCCTCAGGCCACCCCTTTGTGAAGACTGAAGAGTTTTCAAATGGAAATGTATGGGCATCATTTGTGGCTGTTTGCTTAAATGCTTTGGAAAGTGATGTTTCTGAATCAGCTTCTTGGCCCTGTGTGAGGTTGTGGTTTAGTTTCTCAGCACCTGATGTATCTAAAAAAATCACATGTGTGCATCCAAAACCAAAATAGCCAAAAGAGCAGTCATTGTGGATGAAGTCTCTCGACTTGCTCTGTAAGGTTCCTGACATCCATCTTTGAGAATAGGGATCCTTTGGATCAAATGAGTTCTTCAAATCACTGCAGAGGCTAGGCCATAGGTGCTTGGGTTTTCTCATGACTCCAATGAACATAAAGAATCTAAACCCCACAGTCATTAGGCCACAAAATGGAGAATCAGAGCAGTATTAAGGGCAGGCCTCTTTGATCACTCCTGGTTCACAGGTAGGGTGTCCCTGCCACACTGACTTTAGGCAAATGGGGGCAATGGACCTTATTTTGGATACTGTCTTTGGCTGTGGCCCTCATGGTAACCTACAGCCTGAGGTTATGATGAGTGTCTATATGGAAGAAGATGAGGGCCATGTGGGAGTGTTATGGTTTTAAGTGTGGTCATTTTTGTGGCCGTTGGAAGAGATGACTGGGTCCATCTGGGTTTGAACACTGGTGTGATTCCCCTTAGAGACTGAGTTCTGGAACTGACCTCAAAGAAGTATTGCCATGTATTGTGTTGGGACTTTAGGAGGCCACGCACGAGAGTCGCCCTTGGAAACTGAGATCTAGCTTCAGGGTGGCTTTCCACAGAGCACTAGGAATCTCAGGAAGGATATCACATTATTTTATTCTTAAAGAATTGTCAGCCATAGTTGCAAGTCAAAACACACATGGACCACACATTGTAGACCTGAAATGCCTGGCTTAATGTGACCTTTTAGCCTGTCTTTGGGAAGCCATGCCTGTTAGAATTCTCCAGATATTTCATCAAAGTGACCCTCCATGCGACAAGGAGTTTCTTCACATGATTTGTTTTCGTCAGGCTACAAGGAGTCCTTCAAGACATGGGGGTGCGTGTTAAGAAAAAAGACTTAAATTTTTTCTTTTCATACATAGGAGAACTGTGTCCATGGTTTCCCCTTGAAAGGACCATTGATGGTAAATGATGGCTTAGAGTAGGCAACTGTTTAAAAGATTATTATGAATCCTTTGGCCCAGAAAAAGTGCCTGTTCTCACCTTTTCTTACTGGAACTTAATTAATGAAAATCTTAAAAGTTCACCCTTTGACAATGGTACCTTAAAACTTGTCAGGATTGGGGAAGAGACTATGCAAATACCTCTCGTACCGCCTTGGCATGCCCATCAGTTAGAATAGACATAGACCCGTCTCAGGCTCCACAGGACCGTGGAAACCTTCCTGGTCCCAATCAAAATACCACCCTAATGAATAAGGCTCCAATGGTTACCAACTGCCTTTATCCAGTTTTAAATCCCGGAGACACATTGACCCCTATGGAGGAGGCTACCTTGGAGAAAGAAGAAGCTCACAACCATTCAGAAGAACCTCCACCTGTCAGGACCCTGCCACAGCCTATAGGACTTACACATCTACGTCCCTCCTATATCCCTCCTGCCTTTTGTGCTCTGGCCCTTCAGAGTACAAATGCTACCCCCCCCCAGATATTTTTTCCCCACTTCCCTTGTCTAACCTGGCTCCCTTGCGAGCATCTTTCTAATATAGACGGGAACAGATCCAACCTTTAAAAGAATTAAGATCCCTTCAATCTGAGCTCTGTTCAGTAGCCTTAGGTACGGAGTCAACACAACTGTCCCACAGCGGTCTAATACAAAGGCGAAGCCGCTCCATCGGCCTGTGCTTGCCTTCCCAGTCACCACCATTCAGATAGATAAGCCTGCCCAGGCTGAGGTCAAAGACTTAGAGGATGATCAAGAGGAAGGAAGCAGGGAAATGGATCAAGGAGATCAGGACTCAGAGGATGAGGATTTCACCCCTAGGCAGGAGGAAACCCGGAGTCTACAAAAAATTAAGCCTCCATTTTCTTGAAAAACTTAACAAGGCTTGTGCTCACTATGGCCCCACTGTGCCCTACACGTTGCCTTAATTAGAAAGCCACAGCACACAATGGCTTACTCCCAATGATTGGAAATTTTTAGACCAAGCTACCCTCAGTGCCGGAGACTTCCTGTTATGGAATGCCAATTTCAAAGAGCACTGTCGGGGAAACTGCTCAAAAAATTTTAACTAAGGCCTCCTCTAAATCCGGGACTTATGTTAAGCTAGTGGGCAATGAGCCTTTTGACACTAAAACTAAACAGGCACATTTCCCTGGTGGACTTTTGACGCAGATTCAGACGGCTGGCTTACATGCTTGGATACACCTCCATCAAAAGGACTTGGCTACCACTTCACTGGCAAAAATTCGACAAGGGCCCCCTGAGAGCCTTATAGCTACTTTGTTTCCTGGCTTAACCTAGCTGTGGAATGCTTGCTTGGATCAAGCAAAAGCGAAAGCACCTTTGTAAAACATCTTGCCTTTGAAAACGCCAACCCGGCATGTCAGGATGTTCTTCGACCACATACGGATAAAGGGAAACTTTCTGACTTTATTAGACTCTGTGTAGGGGTAGGTGCAGCCCATACCATGGGTCTTGCCCTAGGTGGCGCCTTTACCAAGAACTTTCACAATCCTGGCTCAAATAGTTGCTTTACTTGTAAACAACCTGGCCATTTTGCACGCAAGTGTCCGAGAGGAAAATAAAGCCTAGAAATATCGTCTCCTCAAACTGGGGCTAAACCGGCCCAAGCTACCCTTTGCCCTAGATGTGGTAAAGGTCATCACTGGGCCAGTGAGTGTAGATCTAAGACAAATGCCCTCAGACAGCCTATTTCTTCCTGCTTCTCGGGAAACTCCCTGCGGGGCCAGCCCCTGGCCACGACATCCCCCAGGACAAACCCAGGGGCAATAAGATTTATTCCCTCCCAAACTCCAACCTACCTCAAAATCCTTCTCCACAATTGCCTCCCTCCAACTAGCCACCCCAAGCAGCGCAGGATTGGACCTCTGTGCTAACACCGATACTATATTAGACTCAATGCAACGACCCCAGATAATACCCACTGGAATTATGGGTCCCCCTCCATCTCATATGTGTGCCCTTATTCTTGGAAGAGCCTCTACTAACTTACAAGGTGTTCAGGTCTTCCCTGGCTTTAATGATAATGATTTCACTGGAGAAATAAAAATACTGGCCACAGCAATTAATGGAGTTGTGGCCATCCTAGCAGGAACAAGACTTGCACAATTAATACTCCTTCCCTTGAATCCAGGAGGCACTTCCACTACACAAACCTACCGAGGGGGACTGACTCCTTGGGCTCCTCTGATGTATATTGGGTTCAACCCATTTCTCACAATAGACCCACCATTTCCTTACTTATTGAAGGAAAGAAATTCCAAGGAATTTTAGATACTGGAGCTGATGCCACAATTATTTCTCAAAAATACTGGCCATCAGCTTGGTCCCTCACCCCATCCTTGACTGACCTTAAAGGGATAGGACAGTCAAAAAATCTTCTGGTCAGCTCTAGGGCTCTTAGTTGGACTGATAAAGAGGGTAATAAGTGAATTGTCACTCCTTTCGTTGTTCCGGACCTCCCTGTTAACCTATGGGACCGAGATATTTTAAGTCAAATGGAAGTTATTCTTGCCAGTCCCAATTCCATGGTGACTCATCAAATGCTTCCTATGAATTTTGTCCCTGGTACAGGCCTTTGGAGACTGAGACAAGGACTCGTTGAGCCTATACAACCCATACAAAAAACAAATACATATGGACTTGGGTATTCGGATTTTTAGTGTCGGTCCCTGACTCTCCTGTACCCCATGGAGATAAAATTATTTGGGATACTCAGACTCTTGTGTGGGTGGATCACTGGCCCCTTATCCAAGAAAATTTGGAGGCTGCCTCCATGTTAGTGCAGGAAGAGCTGGCAGCCGGCCATGTAGAGCCATCAACCTCACCATCGAATACTCCTATTTTTGTTATCAAGTAAAAATTAGGCAAGTGGTGCCTTTTACAATATTTGTGTGCCATTAATAAAGATATGCGCCCGATGGGAGGACTACAGCCAGGCATTCACATACCAGTGGCTATTCCCAAAAACTATTGTAAAATGGTTATTGACTTAAAAGATTGTTTTTTACCATTTCTTTACATCCTGAAAATAAACCCTATTTTGCCTTTAGTCTCCCTCGCATTAATTTTCAGGGCCCTATGCAGAGATTTCAATGGAAGGTTCATCCCCAAGGTATCGCCAACAGCCCTAGTCTTTGCCAAAATTACGTTGCTCAAGCAGTAGACCCTGTGAGAGAGCGATGGCCACAAATTTATATTTTAATTATATGGATGACTTGTTAATTGCTGCACCTAATACCCATGAACTTAATAATTGTTACTTGGACCTTTACAAAACCCTCACAACCTTGGGACTACAGATAGCTCCTGATAAGGTTCAAACACAGGACCCTTATAGCTATTTGGGCCTTAAACTACAAGATAATCAGATCCAAATTCCTAAAATACAACTACGTGTGGACCATCTTCACACCCTTAATGATTTTCAAAAATTACTGGGGGATATTCAATGGCTAAGAACATATTTAAAATTACCCACATGTGTACTTTTGCCCCTTAATGATATTTTGAGAGGTGATTCTCACCCATCCTCCCCTCAAAAGCTTACTCCCTAGGCATGGCAGGCATTAAACCAAGTCACTGAAGCCATTGCCCAACAGTTTGTTACACAAAATTCTTATAACCTTCCTCTGGATCTGGTTATTTTACACACTCCTCATAAACCCACAGGAATATTTCGGCAGCAAAATACACATTTAAAAATAAAGGCTGCCCCTTGCTTTGGGTCAATTTACTCACCACATCCTCCAAAGTTATTACTGTTTATCTTGCTCAGGTAGCTTCTATTATTTTTAAAGGTCATTTGCTATCTCGACAACATTTTGGCAAAGACCCTGATAATATTTAATTCCATATACTAAGGACCAAACCCAATTTTTACTAGAGACAATAAATGAATGGGGTATTGCCCTATCAGGCTTTTTGGGAACAATTGATAACCACCCCCCCAATGACCCCTTTTACATTTTGTCCAGTTACATCCATTTATTTTTCCCAAAATTACTCAAAAGGCTCTCATTCCTCAAGCTCTTACTGTCTTTACAGATGGTTCCAGTAATGGCCGAGCAGTCTTTGTTGTCAATAACCAGCCTACCACCTTTGATACTGTCTATCATTCAGCACAGTTTGTGGAATTGTTTGCCATAACACAAGTTTTCAAAACATTTTTTGATAATCCTGTTAATATTTATACATACAGTGCCTACATTGCTCATTCTGTGCCCTTGCTGGAGTTTTCACCCACCATTAAGGCTTCTTCCAATGTGGCCTTTCTGTTTCACCAGCTTCAGCAGCTAATTCAGGCCAGACAACACCCATTTTTCTTAGGACATATCAGGGCACACTCTGATCTTCCCGGACTTCTAACACAAGGTAATGCCCAAGCTGATGCAGCAACTCGTTCCATCTTTCCTATTTTTGATGGCTCCATTCAAAAGGCCACGGAGTTACACAATCTTCATCATCTAAATTCCCAGAGCCTTCGATAACAATGTAAAATTACCAGGCATCAGGAACGAGAAATAGTAAAAGCATGCCCTGGTTGCCCTGTCTCCCTCCCCATTCACCACTTGGGATTTAACCCCCGAGGATTACTGTCCAATCAGTTTTGGCAAATGGATGTTTCTCATTTTTCTGAATTTGGAAAAAAAAATATGTACACATTTCTATAGATACCTTCAGCGGCTTTATTTTTGAATCACCACATTCTCGAGAGGCTATCAAAGATGTCCTTTCTCATCTTGTTTCAGCCTTTTCCGTAATGGGTAAAAAAATACATATTAAAAAAGATAATTGTCCTGCATATACCAGTGCCAAGTTTAAACAGTTTTGTGCTACCTTGCAAATTTGTCATACTACTGGAATTCCATACAAGCCTCAGGGCCAAGGCATTGTGGAACGTGCCCACCTTACCTTAAAGACTTGGCTAACCCGCATTAAGGCTTCTGCACTTGTATTTACCACTCCCAGGCATCACCTTAATCATGCATTATTTGCCCTTATTTTTCTTTCCCTAGACAATAAAGGCCATTCGGCCGCAGACTGGCACTGGCATCCCTCGTCCAATTCTGTTCGCCCACCTGTAATGTGGCGCAATCCCCTTACAAATAAATGGAAACGCCCAGATCCTGTCCTCATCTGGGGATGAGGCTCAGCTTGTGTTTTGGACCAAGAGCAAGCAGCCCCAAGATAGTTACCAGAACACCTGGTTAAACAGGTTAATGACTTACCTCAACACAGGGATGGAGGCCCTCCCCCTGAGGACAAATTTTCCTCTTTTTCAGATGCAGTCAACAATCTGTGTGAGGATCCTGCTTAACGCACTTCTGCTGAACAGGTTTGTACACGGAGGCCTTGGCCCTCCACCTTCCAACATTATGGAGTACCTTTTTGGCCCTCCCTGTGAATGCAAGGGAAGATCTTGGACTCAGGCTCCCACTAGTTGGACCCAGACTGATGACTGCGTGACTTAGGTGGCTTACGTCCGTGCCGAGGTTGAGCATAAACTCGGAGGAGTTCATCAGCCTAAATGGGTATGTGTTAACAAGCCAAAGATTATTCACCCTAGTACAAATAAAGCTCTCCAAAATTGTTCTGCAACTTGAACGCATACCCAAGCGATGCATGTATCTTGTTATGTGTTGGCCTCAATTTGTGTTAACAAGCAGGGAGAACAATTTTTTGAAGCCTCCCTAACTAAAAATCATGCAGAAGGGGGGACCACTGTTCATTATACTCCCGTTCTTTTTGACCGGGGAGGAAAAGGCAAATACACCAAGCTACAGTCAGCTGGGTACCAAGGCCCTGTCGGTAAACCCTCCTGCTGCCCAATTAAGGCACCTACAGGGGTCTCTGATGGTGGAGAATTCACTGATGCTGTCAAGCATCATCAGATAATCAAATTTTGAAACCCCAAATCCCTGAGCTCACATATCATTCCTTAATATAGCCTAAATCCATGCTCCCAGGTTTAGATACCAATATATTAGATATATTGGAAACTACCTTCTCCTTCCTAAATAATTCAAACCCCATCCTTGCTGGTGATTACTGGCTCTCCATGACAACAGGGGCAATTATGCCTGTGGCAGTTCCTATTAATTCTATCATAGACGATGATAATACATGCCAACCCAGATTTCCTTTTAAGTTACAGCCTATAGGCACTTTTACAATATGTCTTTTAGGCGCGATGCAGAATAATACCTATGATATTTATGTTGGAGTTACTTCCTTAGGAAATTGCACAACAGTACAAAACTATTCCTCACCCACCCCATCTCTTTGTCCCCCTAATGGCACAGTTTTTATGTGTGGTGGAAACTCGGCCTTCCCGAGGCTTTCAGCGAATTGGACCATTGGCTGTGTTCTTGCCTTATTACTCCCTGATATAACTATTCTCTCAGAAGACAAAATTCTATGCATTCCTAGTCTAGACACCTAAGTCAAAAGACACAGGCGGGCAATACAGGCCTTACCATTCCTTGCCAGCCTTGGAATAACAGATGCTGTGGGCACAGGTACAGCTGGCTTAGGCATGGCTTTACACTCTTAACATCACCTGTCTCAATAACCTATAAATGATGTAGAAACTCTATCAGGAACCATTAAAGTTTTGCAGAACCTAGTAGACTCCCTGGCAGATGTGTTCCTTCAAAACAGACGAGGCTTAGATTTGCTGACAGCTAACCAGGGAGGTATTTGCTTGGCCTTAGGGGAACGATGCTGCTTTTATGCCAATAAATCAGGCATTGTGCGCACTAAAATTAAGAAGCTTCAAGAAGATCTAGAAAAGAGATGAAGGGAATTTTTGAAAATCCCCTCTGGACTGGGTTTAATGGATTTCTACCCTACCTTCTTCCCCTATTAGACCCTTTTTTGGGTTTACTTTTAATGGTGTCCATAGGCCCCTGAATTACAAAACAGGCTGGTACAATTTATTAAAGAACAGATTAATATTTTGGCCTCTAAGCCCATACAGGCTCACTATCATCGTCTGGAGATGGAAGACCACGCTGCCAACATTTAAAAGAATGTTCTACAATTCTCACAGGCTTATTTCTTAAGTTTACATCCCCACAGATATCTCTTTCTTACATAAAATTATAAGTAACAGCTCTGACCAACCATCTTCTGCCATTGCCATAAGAGTTCGTCCTCCATGGGCCCCTCTGCTTGGGGGAGGACGCACCTATGGAGTGAGGACTTTAGGCCATAATAACGGAGGGTGCAGGATGGACTCCAGGAGAATGCATCCACGGATCCCAAAACACAAGACCTCTTAGTGACACACTCTGGTGCATGGCAGTCATCATGCTTCCCCCTCAAAGCCGTCTCCTCCAAAAACATGCCAAGGCCACCACGAAATCTCCTAGTAAGCATGCTCTCTTGTATCAGGAGATATTCTAAGGCCTGCTAGAGCAACAGAGCCTCTATCACCCCCTAAAACATTGGCCGGTAAGGTATGGTCAAATATTTTATATAAGAAAGGGAAAGAGGTCAGGGGCTAGACGGAAGTTCTCCTTCAAAGAAGAGCATGACATTGACAAGAAACAGCCCCCTGGGATATATCCTGCCTGGGAGACATCCCGCAGCCATCTATCTTCATGAGACATCCTGCGGCCATCTGTCTTCCTGAAACATCCTGTGGTTATCTCACTTTCTGAAGACATCCAGCAACTGCCGATAAGAGAGCTTTCCCATTCGCAGCATATTAATTCCCATGTGAGAACAGTAAAAGTGTGCCACATGATCAGAACTCCTGTCTTGCTGTCATCTCTCGTGTCTCTTGTCCCTTCATTCCTCCCCAACTAAGTTACTTGCCCACGTTGATGTGTCCAGCCGGCTGGGACAACTGACACTAACCCATACCCTACTAGACTCTGACTACACACTCTCTATACACACTCTCCAGATTTTTCAAAAGATAAAATATATGTGTCTTATATACACTCCCTAAATTCATTCATGTTCATGTATGTGGATTTATAATCAACTTTTCACAAGATTATTCTCAGAAATATTCATCCACCTGAAATACTTATTTGTTTCATAGTACTGAAAACTAACTTAAGTGAATGGTGCATACAATCCTAATATTTCTACAGTGACTGACACAGTTTAACATCAATGCAAGTAGATTTCGATTGGACATGATGTGTATTTTGAAGTTCATTTTATTCAACACTGGTACATTACAATTTCTTCAGTTTATTCACATCATAGGATATATATTTCTTCCACAAGTTCACAAATTTATAGGCATTTGATTCACTTTCAATCATTTCCTGCTTCAGAACACATGTATTCCTCCTAGATTCCTGAATGGTCTTTTCATGACACTTCTTTCCAAACACATTCATTTCAATTTCCATAATCATTTTGAAGCAAAACTCACACATTCTTCATGATATACCATAACCCTACTATTACCATTACATGTGTAACTGGTTGGAATGAATGATTGTATATCAATATAAGATTCCCTGCATATTTTTCGATATCAATTCAATCCAATTTTTAAAGTTTGAACCACTTATATTATTTAATCACAGTATGGTCTATTCATGCATTATCTCTATATTTATAGACACAGGGTACATCTATTTGTATCCCCAATACTAATTTATTCATCTTCAAAATGTGGCTCCCAGAAATGTTGGAAGAAATACTCATGTCACCTGATCTACATATACATTTTATCACAGTAATATTCTGGACACAAAAAGAAAATGTCACACTTATGATTTTACCAAAGCCTAAATGGATGTGAGCATGCATTACTAAAAACATCTATGTCCAGGTTGCCTAATTCTCTCAAATGTCAGTCCTATTGGTGACTACATATTTGTTTCTTCCTAAGATTATATATTCAACCTCAACCCTGTTGAAAATGTCTAATCCTATCACTTACTTTATTCTTTGCCTGATTTCCTAATGTCTCAATTGATATCTGCATCCCAGTTCATTATTGTGACTGACTCTTCACATGTGCTGACATTTACATTCACACTCTACCCGAAAGCCTATTGCTAAAGAACTTTTGGTTCGACTCCTATAATCACTCTTCTTTGTAAACATACCGTCTTTCATCCTAATGCTACAGACTATCCCTTTTTGACTGGATATTCTCTTCGACATTCAATCATCCAAGGTACAAGGTCCTATGCCATTGTATATCGACTCATCTGAGAAATCTGTGCAGAATATAATTCAAAGCTAAGTATCCCACTCAAGGGCCTAATGCCTTTCTGGGCTTCAAATCTTACCTAGATTTCTGTTTTCAAACTTATGTTTCAACTGTATATTCTTGTAAATATCGCAGGTTCCCAATACCATTAATCATCTTGCAGAATAATTTCTAACCCAAATAGAACCTGTTATTAACCCTAACCATACACTGTTCCCTCAATCTCACTTTACAGAAGAACAGGTACATAGTTCGTCTTACAATACAGGAATGTAGGGGATCTTCCACCTGCTGAGAACCTCAAAAGTCCATGCAGAAATGATCCCTGGATAAGATGTAGGCAGCTACTGAGGAACCAAGAGAGCAAAAGTCACCTTCCATTTCAAAAACCCTGGTCCAAACGAAAGCATGTGTCTGTATCAGCCTCTCTCTTCTTAATGTAGAGAAGATGGACCAAACAAGGCCTGTGTGGAGAGCTGTTCCCGGCTGCCTATGGTTGATATACCATTCTAACTTGAGAAAGTGTCACAGGAAGTAGGGGCAGCCTCCATCTCATGGGACTATTGGAAGCAACTGTTAGGACAAAGTGGTTGTCACGGCAGTGACCTCATTCAGTTCCTGAATGAATTGACCTACTTAACTTCCTTGTTGATGGAACTCTCTGAACTTGGTATCCAGGAAGTCAGGCACCCAGAGCCAGTCCCAGTCCCACTCCCAGTGGGCACAATTGTTTGGATTTACCAAGAACAAGGTCAGTCTTTCTTGGTACCTACTGATGTGAGGATGGCAAAAATGACAGGAGAGCTATGAAGAGGGTCCTTTCCTGGGAAAGCAGGTAGTTGCTCACCACTGGCTCCTGGCAACTTCACAGAGTTGGAAAAGACGACAAGATCTGAGACCATACAGGCCCTTTCGGGGGAATATAGTATGGCTCACCAGTCAGAGTACACTCCATATAGTCACAGACCTACTTGGGGGAAGGAGGTGCCTTTTTGAGTGTGGGTGTGAGTATGTGGTTTTGTCTCATGTTGTGAGAATAGGTAAAAAAGTCGGTTTGTTTGGTTTGGGGTGGACTGTTTCTTGTATGTTGTTTGACAAGGTGAGTGTTTCTATCTCTGTGTATCCTACTGTGTCAGTGGTTGTAGGCAATAGAAAAGAGAATGCATCAATCGATGTGTTGTGTCTAGTAGAAAGCTCCCATCATTTATCCTGCCCTATTTATGAATAGAGAGTGACCAGCCTTATTGATGTGCAACACCTATTATGTTCCTAAGTTCCAGTTTTCTTCCTAAATTCTTTCAACTCTCCAGAATAGGCTCATGGTTTTGTGTCCAAGATATGTACCACCTCCAAGCTCTGTGAAATGGCCATGTACTGAATAGCTGAAGGGAATGGGAGCATCTCAGAAAACTCAGATATCAGTGAGAATAGGAAAGTCTCAGTGGAGAAACCCTTCTTTGGGCCTTTTGCTTACCTATTATTCTCATGCCCTGAATGTCAGGAAGGTCTTTGCCTCAGGTCACACTTTGTGAAGCCTGAAGAAAATAGTTTTCAAATGTAAATGAATGGGCATCACCTGTGGCTATTTGCATAATTGCTTTGGAAATGGATGTGTCTGAATCAGCATCTTGGCCCTGTGTGAGGTTGTGGCTTAGATTCTCAACACCAGATTGACCTAAAGAAAGATGCCATGTGTGCATCCAAAATCAAAATGGCAAAAAGATCAGTTATTGTGGATGAAGCTTCTTGCCTTTCTCTCTTAGTTTCCTGACATCCATCAAGTGAAAATAGGCATCCATTGGGTCAAATTAGTACTTCAAATCACTGCAGAGGTACTTGGGTTTCCTCATGACTCCAAATCACATGAAGAATATATACCTGACTGTCAATAGGCCTCAAATTGTAGAAGCAGAGCAGTATTAAGAGCAGGCCTATTTGATCACTCCTGGTTCACAGAAAAGTTGTCCTGGCCACAATGATTTTAGGCAAATGAGAGGCAAGGGAGCTTATTTTGGACCCTGTCTTTGGATGTTCCCCGCATGGAAACCTCCAGCCAGAGGATATGATGAGTGTCTATATGGAGGAAAATGAGAGCTATGTGGAAGTGTTTTGGTTTTAATTGTAGTCATTTGTGTGGCGGTTGGAAATGATGACTGGGTCCATCGGGGTTTAAACGCTGGTGTGATTCCCCTTTGAGACTGTGTTGTGGAACTGACCTTAGAGAAGTATTGTCATGATTTGTGTTGGCATTTTTGGAGGCCACGCATGAGAGTCTTCCTTGGAAACTGAGATCTAGACCAAGGGTGGCTTTCCACAGAGCACAGGGAATCTCAGCCATGATATCATATGATTTTATTCTGAAAGCCTTGGCATCCATAGTTGAGAGTCAAAACACACATGGACCTCACATTGTAGACCTCTATGGGCCTGGCTTCATTTAACCTTTTGCCCACTCTTTGGGAAGCCTTGATTGTGAGATTTCTCCAAAGCTTTCAATGAAATAATCTTCCTCAACATTTAATGGTTCCTGAATGAATTGAAACACACAGTGCCTCCAACTTCATCCTTGAAAAATGGCAACATAAATACCATGACATTTTTGAAATTCCGATGACCAGGTGGCACTGGAGAACCTTGGATGTCCTGTTGCTAATTTGAGTGTACCAGACAGTGCCTTGATTGACTGTTTTTCATGATAATGGTGTAGAACAGAGATGTCAGTAAGTTGGAGCCTCCTGATTAGTAGTCATAGAGCTGTGTTGGCAGGTGTGTGATAAAACATCTGTGGTGGGGCCATGTGGATCTGCCATTTACTTCCAAACGGGTTGTGACTGACATTGTGTAGCCAGCAGAACCTTGTATGTAAAGGCATCTTGTTATATGGAGAAATTTCAGGGCAATGTTCAGAATCAGGTTGCTGTGGTCAAGGCGGCAACCTATGTGGGATAGAAGCCTGTTTGGTGCATTCTCCTGCATACCCTGTCACACGACACGTGACAGAACTCCCTCAAGCACTGTGTCACAGTTGAACTTTTTGTATTTTGTGAAGCAAATACCAAACTCCCAGTGCAGCAGCAAGAAACACCACAAAAAGTGGAGGATGACCAAATAGCTTCACAGTCCACACGGAGAGACACTTAGCTTCCAGTGGCCACAGGTATCTACAAAGAGAGAATTCAGCACTGCTGCCTAATGTTCATTGGAATATAAGAGACCATGTCCTTCAGGTCACATAGATGCAGACCCAGCTTTGATGGTCTCACTACAAAGAAAGATAAAGGTCCTGACAACAACATATATTTCAAGTGCCCAAACTCAGAGGCAGTTTCTCAAGAAGTCCTTAGGACAACAGAGCTCCATGATTGTGAAGTTTTACCCTGTCACTTACTTTTGGAAACTCCTCTTCCACCTCCAAAGTTGTGAACTTCTGAGCAATTTCCATACCAGATATGTATTCACAAATTTTATAACTCTTCTCCTCTAATTTTGTCTTAATTGGGGCAAAGGTAATGTCAAGTAATTGTTCTGGATGAGAGTGGGAAGATTTTTCTGTAGCACATATTTGCATACACATTGGATTCATTTTCCAATTTTCCATTTGAAATGCTGAATCACTGACACTACCCCATACCCTACTAGACTCTGTCTACTAATTCTAATATGATGGAGAAAAATAACCAAAACAGAATTGAAATACAAGCAGTACAGAAGGAGCAGAGTGTATAGTTGGACTTGCCTTTTGCATTACATACGGTAGGAGTTATAAATCTAGTCAATTTTTTGTTGAAATAGTTCTCCATGTGTTTTTAAAGTTAACAAATATATGAATTCCTGTCTCCCTTTCGCTTTAGCCTATTCAGCACATGTATTTTTATAAGCACATGTAGAATCCTACCTGGTACCATATGTACACTATTGTGTGGTGGCTGAATTGGCACATACAATTTGTGAGAAGAGACCACTCCTCCTAAAAGCTGTTGGAACTGAACATTCGCCCTATGGGTGAGCTTCCTAGCTGAACAATATTATATATAAATCCATGTTTAGTAAAATGAATATTTTTTACCTGGGAATGATATATATTTCATGGTGAATTTCAATTGGCATATAGTGCTACATTTTAATATCTGTGTGTGTGTGTGTGTGTATATATATATATATATATATATATATATATATATATATATACATATATATATGTATATATATATATATATATATATATATATATATATATATATACTTTCCAGATTTTTCAAAATATGAAATATATGTGTCTTATTATAAATTTCCAAATTCATTCAATTTCATGTTTGTGGATTTATAATAATCTTTTCACAAGATTATTTTCAGAAATATTCATCCACCTGGAATACCTATTTGTTCCCTACTAATGAAAACTAGCTTCAGTGAATGGTGTATACAAATCCTAATATTTCTATAGTAACTGACCCAGTTTAACATCAATGCAAGTAGACTCCTATGGAACATGATGTGTATTTTGAAGTTCATTTTTTTCAACACTGGTACATTACTCTTTCTTTAGTTTATGCACATCATTGGATATATATTTCATCCATAAGTTTGCAATTTTATAGGCATTTGTTTCACTTTCAATCACTTTCTACTTCAGAACACATATATTCCTCCATGTTTCTTGACTGGTCTTTTTATGAGACTTCTTTCCAAACACATTATTTTTGATTTCCATAATTATTTTTGAAGGAAATCTCACACATCCTACATAATGAACCATAACCCTAATATTACCATTAGATGTATAACTGGTTGGAATGAATGATTGTATATCAATATATAATTTCTTATATATTTTCAGATATCAATTCAGTCCATTATTTAAAGCAGAACCAGTTATATTATTTATACACAGTATTGTCTATTCATGCATTATCTCTATATTCATAGACACAGGGTACACATCTTTATAACCCCAATACTAACTTATAGGTCTTCAAAATATTCCTCCCAGAAATGGTGGAAGAAATAATCATGTCACCTGACCTACATATACATTTTATCACAGTTGTATTCTGGACACAAAAGCAAAGGTCACAATTATGATTGTATCAATGGAATGGTCTTGCGAGCATTTTAGGAAGAGACCACCAAGAGACTTTCTCATGCAACAGCAAAGTGTGTATTGGGGGTCCAGCATCCTGCAGCTCAGAGCTCACTTGAATTTATCAGAGAGCCCTGAGAACAGCTTAAACAGAGCTTATATACTTTCCTTGGAGAGGGCAGGTAGTGAAGTTTATTGCTGGGTCAGGGCGAGTGGGCGGTTTGCATGCAAATGTGTGAGGGAGTACATTCTGCAGTTTGACAGTTGGGGACAGCACATTCTGGGAGCAAGATTAGCAAACAGTTCTCAAGATTTCAACAGCGTTTGTTAAGCATACAGAAAAACAGGAAGTGACAAGTACCTATTTTATAAACTTTTCATTCCCACTTCTTGTTCTGGTTACTTTTAATCAAAAAGTGATCATTGGGGGGTGTCACATTTTATGTCTGCTAGTGGGGTATCTTGTTGTCTGATGACCATAAGTTTAACTTGTCCAATTTGAGCTTGGAGAAAGGAAACTACATGGTTGAGCAAACAGGGCTCTACAGTTAGCAATATTATGAGGATTATTAATGGTCCGGCCAAGGCTGATAAAAGCGTAGTTAACCACAGGGACTGTGTGAAACAAGACTCAAACAACGCTTTTTGGGCCTCTGTCTCTCGTTGATGCTCTTCAAGGCATTTTCTTAAGTTACTCATAGATTCTTTTACAACTTCAGTATTGTCGGCATAAAAAAATCATTCTTCCCTCATTGCAGCACAAAGGCCCCCTCTCTCATAAAGAGGAGGTCCAACCCTCGCCTATTCTTTAAAACTACTTCGGAGAGAGAGGTTAAAGATTCCTGTAAAGCTGGGATGGAGGTTTTTAATATCTTAAAGTTTTGGTCTATTGCCTCTTCTCATTGAGTCATTTGTTGTGTCCCATGGACTAGGGAAGTGGTTCCTGTGCCCACCCCTGCAGCAACTCCTATTCCAAATAGGATGGCTAAAGTGAGGGATACAGGTTCCCAGCAGAACCGGGTTTTATGTCCCCCTATTTGAACTTTAAATGAACCTGCGTCATGATAGAGCACTCTGGGAAACATCTGCACCATTACATAATTAATCACATCTATTGACCATTTAATGAACACATAAACAATATTTACGTATATAGAATTATACTGATGTAGGGACAGACAAGGCAAGGCACCTAAGATAGCACCAAAGCTAGAAAAACAGTCCTATTTGGTTGCAAAAGGATGTAGAGGGCATTGATTCTGTTGTAATCAATTAATCCCCTGAACCCCAAGTTTAGGTTGTTTCAGAATTTTGTACCCAACATGTAAGGGAATGGGCTCAGAAGTTTACAGTCTGCAGAAGTTCACAAAAAGCAGTTTTTGTTTCTGTTTTATTTCTTCTATTCTGGGCAAGTTAACTTTTTAAGGACACCTGGGAGGGGGAGAGCTTTTGTCTTCTCTTTTTTTTTTTCTCCCTGCCAGCTGTTAAAATGGAGCCCAGATGGTAAATTCTTTATCTTAGAAATGTAGCAATCTCTGTGAAGCTCCAGATCAAGGCCAGAGGCCTTGTTCACATAGTTTGTGAAAAACTAGTAAGGGGTGTCTAGGTTAGGAGTGCTGATTTTTCCACCCAGTGGCAACTAGAACAGGGCAACAAGAAAAGAGGAAGTTTATCTACACTGAACTCTCTCATAGGGACTCTTTTGCTGAAATTCCTAAAGTCAGCCATGGTGAAGACTTCTGGAGAAGGTCACTTAAGAATTTTCTGTGGTCTTGGTACAGGGGGGGAAGAGTGGAAGGCATGGGGGTGAGAGCAGCTCTGTGGATCTGAGAATGAGGAAGGAGAGATGCAAAAGAATAATGGGAAAGTGGTTTGGGATTATGCTAGCAACAAAAACTTGAGCAGTAGAGCAGGTAGAGCAGAGGGTAAGATGGGAGTGAGTATGTCAAAAAGCCTGTGAGGGATTTTAAATTCATAGTAACCTGTTTTCAATATTGACAAAGCACCTTTAAAGGCCATTTTTATTACATTTTGGATAGGGGTCTGAGGGCTCTCCTCAGCTGGTTTGAGCTTTGGGTTAGCTGGTAAGAGGACCTGGTGTGACCCATTGCGGGCATTGAAAGGAGAAGAGAGGAGTGTCTGGGTGGAGGGGTACCTCAGTACCTGCTAACTCAGCAAGGGGGCAATGGTCTGAGAAGCGGTGGAGGTTTGGTTTTTTGATCTAGTAATTGGAGGGGAGATATCAAATTCCTGAGGTGGGAGTGACAGCAGAGAATCTGGAGCAGAATGCTGAGGGTGAGGATCTATTAGAGAAGCATAGTTCACGATGTGAGCGAAGGAGGGAAAAGGCCTGCACATAGGGGAATTTCCTTCAACCCTTTTGAGCACTTCCCAAAGTTAAAAAGGTCATGCAGAATTTGAGGATCTAGAGACCCCTCTGGGGGCCATGGATTTTGGTTGTCTAATTGGTAATCTGGCCAATGCTGTGTACTGAATTTGATGAGGAGTTTCGGTTCCAGCAGGCAACCCCTGTATGCTCACATCCCCATGACTTACAGAAGAAGTTGGCTTTTCCCCACATAGCCGTGGCTGTTTGTGGCTTTGTTAGTTCCCCGGGCAAACATAGTAATCTAGGCTAGCCAACCTGCATCTGGCTCACATGTCCCTACATCCATAATGTTTGTTTCCATTATTTATGGTACGGAAGGGATTTAATAGAATTTTAGTGGAATCCTCTTCATCAGGGCTATCCCAATAGGAAAGACCTATAGGCAGCTGACAAATGTCTGGGTGGAGGGATGGCCACTAGGTCCCTCAGGGGGCTGTATTCGAGATAGACCATATTTCTTGTCTAATAGGATTTGTGATCAGCCATCACTGCTGAACGGGCTGATGATGGTTAGGAATAATGGTGGCCAAGGGGAGAGTCTATAGCCTTAATCATATGGCAAACACACAATTTGAAAGAGTTACCAGTTTTTTCCAGTTTCCAGCCAGATTCTGGACATGACGCAGGCTTGAGATGAGAGGCATTGATCCAGGAAGTGATTCTGTCTACCTTTACCACTGTAGGTGTTATAAGTAGCACCTGGTATGGTCCTTTCCAGTGGGGTTCCAGGGAGGGATAACACCTGATGTCGTCTTTAGTAGATTAAGTCTGAATCAGCCTCTTGGCCATGTGTGAGGCTATGGCTTAGATTCTCAGCACCTGATGGATCTAAAAAAAGATTCCATGTGTGATTCCAAAACCAAAATGGCCCATAAAGCAGTCTTTGTGGATTAAGTCTCTCGCCTTCCTCTATAAAGTTCCTGACATCCATCTAGTGAGAATAGTAATCCTTTGTGTCAAATGAGTTCTTCAAAACCTTGCAGTGGCTAGCCCTTAGGTGCTTGGGTTTTTTCATGACTCCAATTCAGATAAAGAATCTATACCTGACAGTCAGTAGGCCTCAAATTGGAGAAGCAGAGCAGTATTTACGTCAGGCCTATGATCACTCCTGGTTCTCAGGAAGGGTGTCCAGGCAACCCTACTTTAGGCAAATGAGGGGCTAGGGAGGTTATTTTGTACACTGTCTTTGGCTGAGCCCCTCATGGAAACCTCCAGCAACAGGTTATGATGAGTGTCTATATGGAAAAAGATGAGGGCCTTGTGGGAGTGTTTTGGTATTAATTGTGGTGATTTGTGTGGTGGTTGCAAGCGATGACTGGGTCTACCTGGGCTTGAACTCTGGTGTGATTCCCCTTAGAGTCTGAGTTCTGGAACTTATCTCAAAGAAATATTGCCATGAATTGTGTTTGGATTTTAGGAGGCCACGCATGGGATTCGCCCTTGGAAACTGAGATCAAGGACCAGGGTGGTTTTCCACAGAGCCTGGGAATCTCAGCCAGGATATCACATGGTTTTTTTCTGAAAGATTTGACATCCATAGTTGAGAGTCAAAACACCAATGGACGTCACATTGTAGACCTCAATGGCCCTGGATGCATATGACGTTTTGGCCACTCTATGGGAAGACTTGCCTGTGAGAGTTCCCCAGAGCTTTCATTGAAATGAGCTTCCTCACCATTTAATGGTTCCTGAAAGAACTGAAACACACAGTGCCTCCAACTTCATCCACGAAAAATGGCTAGTTAAATACCATAAAATTTTTGAATTTCCCTTAACCAGGTGGCACTGGAGAGCCTTTGGATGTCTTGTTGCTGATCATGAGTGTACCAGAGAATGCCTAGATTGACTGGGTTTCATGAAAATGGTGTAGAACAAAGGTGCCAGTATGTTGGAGCCCGCTGAGTAGTGGGCCTATTGCAGTGGTGGACAGGTGTGTGATAATACATCTGTGGTGTAGCCATGAGGATTTGCCATTACCTTCCAAATGGCTTGTGAGTGACATGGTGCAGCCAGCAGGCCCTTTTATGTAAAGGCATCTTTTTATATAGAGAGGTTTCAGGGCAAATTTCAGAGTCAGATTGCTATGGACAAGGGGGCAAGCTCTGTGGGATAGAAGCCTGGTTGGTGCATTCTCCTGCAGACTCTGACCCACCACACGTGACAACTCCCTCCAGCACTGGGTCCCAGTTGAACTCATTGTATTTCTTGAAGCAAATACCAAAATCCCAGTGCAGCAGCAAGAAACACCACTAAAAGTGGAGGATGACCAAATATCTTCACAGTCCACATGGGGAGACACTTAGTACCCAGTGGCCACAGTTTACCTACAAAGAGAGAATTCAGCACTGCTGCCTCATGTTCATTAGAATATAAGAAAACATATCCTCCAGGTCACATAGATGCAGACCCAGCATTGATGTTCCCACTAGAAAGGAAGCTAAAGCTCCTTACAACAACATATATTTCAAGTGCCCAACCTCAAAGGAAGTGTCTCAAGAAGTCTTTAGGCCAGCAGAGCTCCATGTTTTTGGAGTGTTTGCCTGTTAGATCAGGACACAAGAAAAGACCACTGACTCCAATAAAAATCAAATTAAATTAAGCATATTATTTCCACTGGCCATGCTGCCTCTCCCTCCCAAAACGGCGGGAAGAATACAGCAACCCCAGCTTTCCTACAGCCCACCTTTATAGTCCAGAAAGTTACACAAAATGGGGGTTACAGATAACAGAACTCTGACAAGCATCACACTAATGGTAGTTTACATTTTTTTGCTGTCCATACATCAGAATTTATGAGGACCATTAGAGCCTCAGAGAGGGTTGTTGTCTGGTCAGGGAAAGCAAATATTTATGATATGTCACTAAATTTTCAGAGAGGGCTGCTATCAGGTTGGAGAGCCAGACATGGGTCAGTCCATGGCACTGGCAGGCATTCCAAGCAGGTTCAGAATTTTCAGTAATTTATGGTAAAGCCAAAATTATCTTTTCATGGCTTTGTGGCAAGATGGCTGCCAATTTTAATAAAAGATCAGGTTGGGTCTATCATTCCCCCCTTTTCTCTGTGTCCCTTTCAAATCTTTGATAGATTAGGAGAAGAGCACTGAGGAAATTTTAATCCCTCAGGTAAAAGTCTCCAAATTTTTAGAACTCACCCAAAACCTGTCTCCCTGAGTTTACTTGACTTAATTAATTACTTATATTGATAGTCTATTTATATTTGGCTCCATTGTTGTAAAAAGAGAGGTGTCACCCATTTTGGCTTCTTCTGAGCTGAGAGAGGGTGACTTTAGTAGGCATGGTGTGAGGGACATGAGTTGCCTTTTAGAAGTAGTTGAGGGACATGAGTTGCCTTTTTGAAATCAGTTTGTTTTGAAGTATGGATGGGGAAGAACAAGTTGTAAAGTCATCTGGGGATGGGTTATTATATGAGAGAAAGAAAAACCATGAGTACTGAATAAATGTTGCAGCAGCTGGAACATGTCACTGTATAGAAGTTCCCTTACCAGTCTTTAATATCCCCAGTTATCAAGACTGTCAACTTAATATTTAAATTTTAGTATTACAGTTGTCCCTCCCCATAAGATACAGTTTAATAATTTAATGTCATCTGATCTTGCAAAATCCTTTTACCAGTATGACCTGTGTGTCTAATAGAGAAACTTTTAATTCTGATACTCATTGCTGGATAATCGTACTAGCAAACACCAAGCTTACCTGTGTAGGTTAGGAATAACTTTAGGCCTTAAACTGAAAATTTCTGCCTCTGGCAGCTCCTCTTGATAGTCTCTTTTAATAAGTATCAGGCATTCCTGTCTGAGAATCCTTCTTTGTAGCCTCCAGTCTTACTTATTTTGGGAGGCTAACATAAAGTGTGTACCTTAAAATATTATTATTATTATTACTATTATTATTATTATTATAATTATTATTATTATTTATTATTTAAAATGCCCAGGAAAGACTGTATATTGGTTTTCACTCTCTTTGCTAAGTGTTTAAGATGAAGCAGTCAAACTTACTTTTTTTCTATCTATTGTTTTCAGTCAGCTGAGCTTTTATGGGAGTCATTCCTGGGGAAACATGAGAGCACTTTCTCAATTCTGCTAGAGCCATTTGCGCTAGGTGGGTCCAGGTCGTGCTTGACCATGTGGCTTCCCTCGGAAGCATCAGGGATTTCTTTCTTCTCTGATGACTCTCCTCTTCATAGCAAATGCACTGATTGGCTTTCTGTTCTCCAGTGGTCTCATTAATCTCCCTGATGGGGAGTTAATGTGGCCCAGAGTTGCAAAACTCTTTAGAGAAGTCGCCTGTTCCCTGGATTCAGACTGACTCAGAGGGCAAGATCCAAATATTGGTTTTCTTGGCACTCTTCATTAAATTTTAATTTTAAATCCTAATCTTAAACATCCATCAAACAAATTTTAACAGCCTTATATTAAGAGCACTGGGCTTTAATGTCTATAACTTTATAATTATTTATCTTTTTATTAATTGGGATCTGTATTATTCTGTCTGTCTTGTAGGTGATAACTTACTCTCTGAAATTAACCCATGTTTTGTTCTTAAAGCAACACTTCTGTAAAACACTAACAGAGAATCTTTAGATCACATATAAGGAAATTACAAAATAAAATTTTTTAACAAGAGTAAAAATACTTAGTTCGTGTAATAGCTACCCTGAATTTTTTGGCCGAGTTATACATTATATCCCCTGTTTGAGATCCTAGAAATCTTGACACAAAAAAAAAAAAAAAAACTTTTAACATAACTTTAATGAAATAAAATCTGACCTACTGCTTTTGTAGTCATTCTCACATGTAGTAATATGGGACACACAGCCTTATCTCAGGTAAGGCAGGGCTCTTTATAAATCTTAAGTGTTTTAGTTCTAAAGCTGATCTTTATTTTTTAAATATTATTTTACAAAGTTTACATAAATTGTTTGAGGTCACATGAACATTAGCTTACACCATATAATATCACTTTTAAAACATGAATTAAAGAAATGCTGAAAGTTTTTAACCTTTACATAGATTAGGCTCTCAATAACATAAAATGCATTTAAATTGTTCCACAATTTAAAAAGTAACATAAAACTTTACATATCTTATTGATTACAGGTAAATGAATGTCCAATATAATTTTTTACCATACAACTTCAGAACACCAGCTTGATATAATGCTCTTTTAAAATTTTTACCTTACAGACTTGCATACCTGTAAGATATAAGCACATTAGTAGCATCACAATTACATTGATGTTACTACATTAACCAAGTTTAGCTTTTAAAGAAATGGCAGTACAGTGCTCTAAAATAACAGTTCTAATTTAATCAGTTGTTTAATTTCTATGGTCGCTTGCTCTAGAAACAATAAAACTGAATAAACACAATGTAATGGGTAAACTTATGTTTTAAAATTTTTTTTCTCTTTAACACATGATTGATTTTTACAATCTTTTACAGACTTTAGTCAAACTTATACAGACATTAGTAAGTCAATCAGATATCTAACAAAAGTACTCATGAATGAGTAATCCCATATCAAATTTACTTTACTTATTTATTAAAATATTAGACAAATGTATTGAAGAGTGTAAACCATTTTTATGTTGAAGAAAATGTCCTAGAACCAAGGCATATTAGACATTTTGTAGATATTAATATTTTATTAGATTTTTGAATACCTAGAAAAACTTGAAAGCTTAAATTTAAAGACATTTATTTTTATCTGTTTATCCAAATTAATTGAACCATTTAAATCAGGTGAATTAAAGATCTTTGGATCCACTTTTTAAAATTTGTTTTTATGAGCGCTTTTTTTTATGAGCGCTCCTTGTATATGTTAATTTGTGTATCATATATATATGATATACGGACATATGTATATATAGACATACAACACATAACAAAATTGAGCACACATAATAACAGTAAAAGCCTTGTAACTTTTCGCAGGTGAAATCTCCATTGCAATGTTTCAAAAAATCCACAGTTGGTCAAAGATAGTACTAATCAGAAAAACATTAACCTAGGTCTGTATGATCAAAATCATGAGCTCAAAATAATTAAAGTATCTAAGGAAAGAAATAAGAGTCCTAGAAAAAATGACTGGCCAGTAACTAGTAAATACCATACAATTTGCCTTTTTTTTTCTTAAGCCTCAGATCAGTCTCCTACTAAGCTTGCAGGCTTCTTTCATTTGCCTTTCAAAATAAGTCATGGCTGAGGTCTGGAAGGAGCAGGAAAAAACTACTTTTCTGAGCAGACACATAAGGCCTAAGGCATTTTAACCATAATTGTCAGGTTAGGATGTTTAAAATTATGGTACAAGTTTAAGATACAATTCACAAAATTTTATATCTTTACATCTTGTTTTGTCAACAGATATCATACTATGATTTACAATCTTTGTCCAGATTAATGCTCTGGTACACACAGTGACATTTTCCCAGGCTACCCAATTCAAAATTGGTGAAAAAAAAAGACTGAATGATTGGAAAGTTACTTGCCAACTTGGAAGTAGAGTTCTTTAGTTTTCCATCCTAAGTATTTAAGTTATCTGGCATGAATTATCTGAAATCATAAACTAAACAATTACCTAAACCTGACTTTTAACTGCAAGATTGTGCAATGCTTCAAAAACCCATTCAGATACCAGATTGTTACAATAAAACATCATCATTTAGACACACATTCAGCTAAGATCATTCCCAAGAAACAATTTATAATATCAACACATTATTGCACATGTCTTAAAGGGCCAGAAACAAAGACACAAGACAGACAGAAAGGAGGTCCACACTATGGCTGTCAGACAGAACCCTTTAAACCAGAGCAGAAAAGAGAAAAATCTCCTACACCAGTGGCACCATAGATGTCCTTAGAGGCGGACCAGATGTTTTCAAGAGGGGCAACCTGAAATGTACAATCAAGGGTCTCCATGGTGACTTTAATGCATTTAGTGTCCCCTTTTTCTTTTTCTCTTTTTTAACAAGACAGAGGTGGCATAATCCTTACTGTGCAGGGAAGGAAGGAGGGAATTTCCTGAAGCAACAGGGCTTCAGCAGCTGCTGGGAGTCCTTCAGTCCCTCCTTTTACTTACAGGATTAACTCCTCTGGTTCGGTTCCACCCCAAGCATGCTCCATCTACTAACATTTCAGTAGTCAGCTCTAAAAAAGTTCCGGGATGCAGGGGGGGAATGTATCAAAATTTGTAACTTAAAGTTCGGCTCCTGACCTTGAAGCCAATTAATGCCAATTTAATAATGAGGACAAGGTTTTTAGAAAAAGAAAAAGGGAGGTGTATTGCTTTGGTAACAAAGGAGAAACACAGGGGACCCTGCCGAAAGGTTGTGACTCTCTTGATCTGAAAGGACAAGGGGTTTTAATGGAGTTTCACTTGTTAACCTGGGAGATACTCAGTTCTTATGTCCCCAGCAGGCAATGCCCTCTGGGGTGGGTGTGCTCCAGGCAGCCATCTTGGGGTTTCTCTCATCCTGCTTAAAAAAAGGGGGGTAAAGTTTATTCCAGTTCCTTAAAACACAGTCCAAAGGGCTGTCAGGCTTACTTGCTTTGTTACCCATTTTCACTTCCAATATACTTTCGTGTTTACCACAGAAATCACAGAACAAAACACACAAAACAAAGAAGAAAAACATATAGAACACAGAACAAAACACAAAAAACAGAAACCCGCACTCAAAACAGAAAAACAGAGGAGCAATGCAACGTCTTGCTAAAGCTTCGAAGTAGGAACGCGTGCATGCCAGTCAGCACCTCTCTACCATTCCAGAGGAATTCCCTACAGAACAGAACAGAGGACAGAACGATTCTCATTACTGTCCCGAAAAGGAGTATATGTGAGCCTCCCCAGGACACCTCTATGTCATCAGAACAGATCTCCCTTAAATGGATATCAGATATTATAAAGGCGCCTCTTAATTATTGAGGCCTCCTCCACCAGGTGCTTGCTAATAGTTTTAGTGCGGTGGTTCACTGCAGTGCTCCTGGGACTGAACACTCACTCCAAGGCCTTGGAACATCTCAAGATGTGCACCCCCTAGAGTGGCTCTCCAGCCCGCAGCCCTGGAGGGAAGGCCAGATTCAGAATTTCCAGTAGTCTGGTCTTGTGATCTGGTCGGCAGTGTCATCTTGCTGGGGAACTCAAAAAGGTTAGATGAGGATGCAAAAAAAGAACTCTGACTCAAACTAAAATCAAATTGAGGCAAGCTTATTATGTCAACCAGCTGGGCTGCCTCTCCCTCCCAAAACGGCAGGAACAAGACAGCAACCCCAGGTTTCCTACAGCCCAGCTATATAGCCCAGAAAGTTACACAAAAGGGGGGTTACAGATAACAGAACTTTGACAAGCATCACACAAATGGTAGTTTATTTATTTATTTTATTTTTGATTGCCCCAATATCAGAAATTATGAGGACAATTAGAGCCTCAGAGAGGGTCGTTGTCTGGCCAGGGAAGGCCAAAATTTATGATGTGTCACTAAAGTTTCAGTGAGGGCTGCTACCTGGTCAGAGAGTCAAGCATGGGTGAGTTCAAGGCACGGGCAGGCATTCCAAGCAGGTTCAGAATTTGCAGTTATTTATAGTAAAGCCAAAATTAACTTTTCATGGCTTTGTGGCAAGATGGCTCCCAATTTTAATAAAGATAAGGTTCGGTCTATCAACCCGTGTCCCTTACTTTTGGAAACTACTCTGCCACCTCCGAGGTTGTGAACTCCTGAGCATTTTCCAGTACAGATATGTATTCACAGATTTTCAAACTCTTCTCCTCTAATTTTGTCTTATTTGGGGCGAAGATAATTTCAAGATATTGTGCTGGATGAGCGTGGAAAAATTTTTGTGCAGCATATATTTGCATACACAGTGGATTCATTATCTAATTTTCCATTTGAAATACTGAATCCATGACACTAACACAAACCCTACTAGACTCTGACTACTAATCCTAATATGATGGAGAAAAATAACCCAAAGAGAATACAAATACAAGCAGTTCAGAGGAGGCATGGTGTATAGTTGGACTTGCCTTTTGCCTGATAGAGGTTTGGTGTAATAAATCTAGTCAATTTTTAATTGAAATAGTTCTCCATGTGTTTTTAAAGTTAACAAATATGTGAATTCCTGTCTCCCTTTCTCTGAAGCCTATTCAGCACATGTATTTTTTTGGTTCACATATAGAATCCTACATAGTATCACACATACATTCTTGTGAGGTGGCTGACTTGGCAGATACAAAAAAAGAGATCACTCCTCCTAAACACTGTTTTAACAGAAAATTCAATCTATGGGTTTGCTTCCTAGTTGAACAACATTATACATAAATCCAAGTTCAGTAAAATAAATAGTTTTGTATCTGTGAATGATATATATTTCATGATGAATTTCGATTGGCATATATATTGCTACTTTTTTTTTTTAAAGAAAGAGTGAGAGAGAGGAGAGAGAGGGAGAGAGAATTTTAATATTCATTTTTTAGTATTTGGCGGACACAACATCTTTGTCTGTATGTGGTGCCGAGGATCGAACCCGGGCCGCACGCACGCCTGGCGAGCGCGCCACCGCCTGAGCCACATCCCCAGCCCTATATTGCTACTTTTTAATGTTCCTGTGTGTGTGTTTTGTGTGTATGTGTATATATATATATATATATATATATATATATATATATATATACTCTCCAGATTTTTCAAAGTCTGAAATATATGTGTCTTATTGTACACTCTCTTCATTCATTTTTGTTCATGTATGTGGATTAATAATAAACTTTTCACAAGATTATTCTCAGAAATATTCATCCACCTGAAATACATATTTGTTTCCTAGTACTGAAAACTAACTTCAGTGAATGGTGCATACAAATCCTAATATTTCTACAGTATCTGACCCAGTTTAACATTAATGCAAGTAGATTCCTACGTGACAAGTTGTGTATTTTGACGTTCATTTTTATGCAACACTAGTACATTACTATTTCTTCAGTTTATGCACATCATAAGATATATATTTTGTCCACAATTTCACAAATTTATAGACATTTGTTTCACTTTCAATTACTTCCTGCTTCAGAACACTTGTATTACTCCAGGTTTCTTTTTTTTTTAATTTTTATTGTTGGTTGTACAAAATATTACATAGTTCTTGATATATCATATTTCACAATTTGATTCAACTGGGTTATGAACTCCCATTTTTACCCCATATACAGATTGCAGAATCACATCAGTTACACATCCATTGATTTACATATTGCCATACTAGTGTCTGTTGTATTCTGCAGCCTTTCCTATCCTCTACTATCCCCCTCTTCTTCCCACCCCTCCCATCTTCTCTCTCTACCCTCTCTACTGTAATTCATTTCTCCACCTTGTATTATTTTTCCTCTTTCCCCTCACTTCCTCTTGTATGTAATTTTTTATAACCCTGAGGGTCTCCTTCCATTTCCATGCAATTTCCCTTCTCTCTCCCTTTCCCTCGCACCTCTCATCCCTGTTTAGTGGTAATCTTCTCATGCTCTTTGTCCCTACTCAATTCTTAGTTACTCTGCTTATATTAAAGAAGACGTTTGGCATTTGTTTTTCAGGGATTTTCTAGCTTCACTTAGCATAACCTGCTCTAATGCCATCCATTTCCCTGCAAATTCTATGATTTTGTCATTTTTTAATAAAGAGTAATACTCCATTTTGTATAAATGCCACATTTTTTTTATCCTTTCGACTATTGAAGGGCATCTAGGCTGGTTCCACAGTCATGCTATTGTGAATTGTGCTGCTATGAACATCGATGTAGCAGTGTCCCTGTAGCATGCTCTTTTTAGGTCTTTAGGGAACAGACCAAGAAGGTTAATAGCTGGGTCAAATGGTGGTTCCATCCCCAGCTTTCCAAGAAATCTCCATACTGCTTTCCAAATTGGCTGCACCAGTTTGCACTCCCACATTAATGTACAAGAGTACCCTTTTCCCCACATCCTCACCAGCACTGTTGTTGTTTGACTTCATACTGGATGCCAATCTTACTGGAGCGAGATGGTATCTTAGGGTGGTCTTGATTTGCATTTCTCTGACTGCTAGAGATGATGTGCATTTTTTCATGTACATGTTGATTGATTGTATGTCCTCCTCTGAGAAGTGTCTGTTCAGGTCCTTGCCCCATTTGTTGATTAGGTTATTTGTTATCTAATTGTTTTTTTATTTTTTGAGTTCTTTGTATACTCTGGATATTAGGGCTCTATCTGAAGTGTGAGGTGTAAAGATTTGTTCCCAGGATGTAGGCTACCTATCTACCTCTCTTATTGTTTATTTTGCTGAGAAAAATCTTTTGAGTTTGAGTAAGCCCCATTTGTTGAATCTAGTTATTAACTCTTGTGCTATGCGTGTCATATTAAGAAATTTGGAGCCCGACCCCACAGTATGTAGATCGTAGCCAACTTTTTCTTGTGTCAGACACTGTGTCTCTGATTTGATATCAAGCTCCTTGATTTATTTTGAGTTAAATTTTGTCCATGGCGAGAGAAAGGGATTCAGTTTTATTTTGTTGCATATGGATTTCCAGGTTTCCCAGCAACATTTGTTGAAGCTGCTATCATTTCTCCATTGTGTGCTTTCAGCCCCTTTATCAAATATAAGATTGTGTATTTTTGTGGATTGGTTTCTGTGTCCTCTATTCTCTACCAGTTGTCCACCAGCCTGTTTTGGTAGAGTAACATGCTCTTTTGTTACTATTGCTCTGTTGTATAGTTTGAAGTCTGGTATCGCTATACCGCCTGATTCACAGTCTTTTCATGAGACTTCTTTCCAAACACATATTTTTTTTTGCATAATCACTTTTGAAGCAAAACTCACACACACTTCATGATAAACCATAACCCTAATTTTACCATTAGATGTATTACTGGTTGGAATGAAGGATTGTACATCAATATAAGATTTTCTGTATGTTTTCAGATATAAATTCAATCCATTATTTAAAGTTGGAAACAGTTATATTATTTGTTCACAGTATGGTCTAATCATGCATTATGTCTATATTCATAGACACAGGGTACTCCTATTTGTACCCCCAATACTTATTTATACATCTGCAAAATATTGCTCCCAGAAATGGTGGAATTAATACTCATATCACCTGATCTACATATACATTTTATCACAGTAATATTCTGGACATAATTACAAAGATCACACTTATGTTTGTACCAAAGCCTAAATGGAAAGTGAGCATGGATTACGAAAAACATCCATGTCCAGGTTACCTAAAGCTCTCAAATGTCAATCCTATTGGTGATTACATATTTGTTTCTTCCTAAGATTATATATTCAACATCAAGCCTGTTGAAAATGTCTAATCCTATCACTCAGTTTATACTTTGCCTGATTTCCTAATGTCTCTGTTATTATCTGCTTTTCTACATATTTTCCCCAGTTCATCATTGTGACTGACTCTTCACATGTGCTCACATTTACATTCACTCTGTACCCGAAAGCCTATTGCTAAAGATCTTTTGGACCAAATCTTGTATTCACTCTTCCGACTATCTTCCTAATCCTACCGACTATCCCTTTTTGAGTGGATGTTCTCTTCGACATTCAATCATCAAAGGTGTAAGGAACTCTACCATTGTATATTGATTTATCTGAGACATCTGTGCAGAATATAATTCAAAGCTAAGTATCCCAGTCAAGGGCCCAATGACCTTCTGGGCTTCAAATCTTACATAGATTTCTGTATTCATACTTATATTACACTTATATTCTTATGAAAATTGCAGGTTTCCAATACCATAATTCATCGCACAGAATGATTTCTAACCCAAATGGAACATGATATTAACCCTAACCATACACTGTTCCCTCAATCTAACTTTACAAAAGAACAGGGACAGAGTTGGTTTTACAATACAGGAATGTAGGGGATCCTCCACCTGCTGAGAACCTCAAAGGTCAATAAAGAAATTATCCCTGGAGAAGACGTAGGCAGCTATGAAGGACCTGTGAGAGCAAAAGTCATATTCCATGGCAAACAACCTGGTCAGATGAAGGGATGTGTCTGAATCAACATTTCTCTTCTTAATGTATAGAAGATGGACCAAACCAGGCTTGAACTCTGGTGTGAATCCCCTTACAGACTGAGTGCTGGAACTGACATCAGAGAAGTATTGCCATTAATTGTGTTAGAATTTTAGGAGGCATCACATGAGAGTCACCCTTGGAAAGGAAACTGAGATTAGGAACAGGGTGGCTTTCCACAGAGCACTGGGAATCTCAGCGTGGATATCACATGATTTTATATTGAAAGACGTGACAGTAATAGTTGACAGTCAAAACACACATAGACCTCACATTGTAGACCGCAATAGGCCTGGCTTCATGTGACCTATTGGCCACTTTTTGGAAAGCCTTGCCTGTGAGAGTTCTCCAGATTTTTTATTGAAATGAGCTTCCCCACCATTTAATGGTTCCTGAATGAATTGTAACCCACAGTGCCTTCAACATCTTCCTTGAAAAACGGCTAGATAAATTCCATGAAATTTTTGAAATTCCCAAGACCAGGTGTCACTGGAGAAGCTTTGGATGTCCTGTTGCTGATCATGAGTGTACCAGACAGTGCCTTGATTTACTGGGTTTCATGAAAATGTGTAGAACAGATTTGCCAGTAAGTTGGGGCGTGCTGAGTAGTGGGCCTAGAGCAGTGGAGTGCAGGTGTGTGATAATACATCTGTGGTGGGGCCATGTGGATCTGCCATTGGCTTCCAAATGGCTTGTGACTGACATGCTGGAGCCAACAGATACTTATTTGTAAATGCATCTTGTTATATGGAGAGATTTCAGGGTAATGTTCAGAATTATGTTGCTATGTACAATGGGGCAAGCTCTGTGGGATATTAGCCTGGTTGATGCATTCTCCTGCAGACCCTGACCCACTACATGTGACAGAACTCCCTCTAGCACTGTGTCCCAGTTGAACTCCTTGTATTTTGTGAAGCAAATATAAAATTCCCAGTGCAGCAGCAAGAAAAACCATGAAAAGTGGAGAATGAAAAAATGGCTTTATTGTCCACACGGGGAGACAATTAGCGCACAGTGGGCACATTTTACCTACAAAGAGCGAATACAGAACTGCTGCCTCATGTTCATTGGAAAAGAAGAAACCATGTCCTCCAGGTCACACTGATGCAGACACAGCTTTGATGGTCTCATGAGAAAAGAATCAAAAGCTCCTGAAAACAATATATATTTCAAGTGCCCAACCTCAGAGGCAGTTCCTCAAAAAGTCTTTATGCCAAAAGAGCTGCATGTTTTTGGAGTGTTTACCCTGTCCCTTACTTTTGAAAACTATTCTACCACATCCAATGTTGTGAAACCCTGAGCATTTTCCATTCCAGATATGTATTAACAGATTTTTTTACTCTTCTTCTCTAATTGTGTGTTATTTGGGGCAAAAGGAATGTCAAGGCATTATTCTGGATGAGAGTAGGAAAATTTTTGTGTAGCACATATTTGCATACACATTGGATTCATTTTCCTATTTTCCATTCGAAATACTGAATCCCTGACACTAATCCATACCCTACTAGACTCTGAGTTCTAATCCTAATATGATAAGAAAACAACAAAACAGAATAGAAATTCAACAGTTCAGAAGAGGCATGGTGTATAGTTGGACTTGCCTTTTGCAGGATAAAGGGCAGCTGTTAAAAATCTAGTCAATTTTTAATTGAAATAGTTCTCCATGTGTTTTAAAGTTAACAAATATGTGAATTTCTGTCTCCCTTTCTCTGTAGCCACTTCAGCACATGTATTTTTATATGCTCATATAGAATCCTTCCTGGTATAACACGTACATTTTTGTGAGGTGGCTGACGTGGCAGATACAAATTGTGAGAAGAGATCACTCCACCAAAACGCTGTTGTAAATGAAAATTCACCCTATGTGTGATCTTCCTAGTAGAACAACATTATAAATAAATCCATGTTCATTAAAATAACTATTTTTTCATCTGTGGATGATATATATTTCATGATGAATTTCGATTGGAATATATAATGCTACTTGTTAATGTCTCTGTGGTTTTTTTGGGTATATATATATATATATATATATATATATATATATATATATATATATCTCCACACTCTCCAAACTATTCAAAATATGAAATATATGATCTACATATACATTTTATCACAGAAATAGTCTCGACAAAAAATGCAAAGGACACAATATGATTGTACCAAAGCCTAAATGGAAAGTGAACATGGATTATTAAAAACATCCATGTCCAGGTTGCCTAATGCTCTCAAATGTCAATCGTATTGGTGACTACATATTTGTTGCTTCCTAAGATTATATATTCAAACTCAACCCTGTTGAAAATGTCTAGTCCTATGACTCACTTTATACTTTGCCTGATTTCCTAATCTCTCTAATGATATCTGCTTTCCTACATATTTTTCCCAGTTCATCATTGTTACTGACACTTCACATGTGCTGACATTGACAATCACTCTCTAAACAAAACCCTATTGTTAAATAGGGCTTAACAATCAAGTGCCCAATGCCCTTCTGGGCTTCAAATCTTACTTAGATTTCTGTTTTCATACATATATCTCACCTCTATATTCTTATAAATATCGCAGGTTACCAGTATCATAATTCATCCAGCAGAATGATTCTTAACCCAAATCAAAAATGTTTTTAACCCTAACCATACACAGTTCCCTCAATCTAACTTTCCAGAAGAGCAGGGACAGAGTTGGTCTTAAAATACAGGAATGTAGGTGATCTTCCTCCGGCTGAGAACCACAAAGTTCCATTTAGAAATTATCCCTGAAGAAGATGTAGGCACCTTTGAAGGACCTGATTGAGCAAAAGTCACCTTCCATGGCAAAAACCTGGTCAGGATAAAGGGTAGTGTCTGAATCAGCCTCTCTTTTCTTAATGTAGAGAAGATGGACCAAACCAGGCCTGTGTGGACAGCTGTTCCCAGGTGCCTATGGTTGATATAGCATTCTAACTTGTGAAAGTGTCACAGGAAGTAGGGGCAGCCTCCATCTTATGGGACATTTGGAAGCAACTATTAGGACAAAGTGGTTGCAAAGGTAGTGGCCTCATTCAGTTTCTGAAGGAAGTGACCTCACCACACTTTCTTGGTGATGGAACTCTCTGAACATGGGATCAATGAAGCCAGGCACCCAGAGCCAGTCCCAGTCCCAGTCCCAGTGGTCTCACTTGTTTGGATTTACCGAGGACAGATTCACTCTTTCATGGCACCTAGTGATGTGAGGATGGGCAAATGTGAGGAAAGCTCTGAAGAGGGGCCTTTCCTGAGAAAGCAGGTAGTGGCTCACTGCTGACTCCTGACAACTTCACAGAGTTGAACAAGAAGACCAGTTCTGAGACAGAACAGGTCATTTCACAGGAACACAGTGTGGCCCACCAGTCAGAGGACACTCTGGATTGTCATAGATCTAGTTGCGGGAAGGAGGTGCCTTTGAGGGAGTGGGTGTTGGTTTGTGGTTTTGTCTCACGTTCTGAGAAAAGGTAGGAATGGCGGTTTGTTAGGTTTGGAGTGAATAACTTCTAGTAAGTCTTTTGACAAGGCGAGTGTTTCTAAGTCTGTGTATCCCACTGTGTCCATGGTTGTAGATATTAGTAAAGAGAATGCATCAATGGATGTGTCCTGTCTTGTAGAAAGCTTCCCAGTATTCATCCTGCCTAATTTATGAATGGACTGGGGCTTGCCTTATCGATGGGCAACACCTGCTATCTTCCTAAGATCCTGTTTTCTTCCTTAATTCTGGCCAATCTCCACAATAGGCTCATGGATTTGTGTCCATGATATGTACCAAATCCAAACACTGTGAAATGGCCATGTACTGGATAGCTGAAGGAAATGGCGAGCATCTCAGAAAACTCAGATATCAGTTTGACCAGGAAAGTCTCACTGGAGAAACCCTGCTTTGGGCCTTTTGCTTACCTATGATTCTGTTGCACTGAATGTCAGGAAGGTATTTGCTCAGGCCACCCCTTTGTGAAGCTGAAGAAAACAGTTTCCAAATGGAAATAAATGGGCATCACCTGTGGCTCTTGGCTTAATTGCTTTGGAAATGGATGTGTCTGAATCAGCCTCTTGGCCCTGTGTGAGGTGTGGCTTAGATTCTCAGCACCTGATGGATCTAAAAAAACATCCCATGTGTGCATCAAAAACCAAAATAGCAAAAAGATCAGTAATTGTGGATGAAGTCTCTTGCATTCTGCTCTTAGGTTGCAGACCTCCATCAAGTGAGCATAGGGATCTTTTGGGTCAAATAAGTTCTTCAAAGCCCTGAAGAGGCTAGGCCATTTTTCTTGGTTTGTCTCATGACTCCAATTCACACAAAGAATCTATACAGCACAGTCAGTAAGCCTCAAATTGGAGAAGCAGAGCAGTATTAATGGAGGCCTATTTGATCACTCCTGGTTCACATGAAGGTTATCCAGGCCACCCTGACATTAGGCAAATGAAGGTCAAGGGAGATTATTTTGGACAATGTTTTGGGCTGCACCTCTCATGGAAACCTCCAGCCAGAAGTTATGATGAGTGTCTATATGGAAGAAGATGTGGGCCATGTTGGAGTGTTTTGATTTCAAAGGTGGTCATTTGTGTCGCAGTTGGAAGAGATGAGTGGGTCCAATATGGCATGAAATGTGTTTTGTGTCAAAAGACACATGAACCTCAAATTGTAGACCTCAATGGGCCTGGCTTCATGTGACATTTTGGCCACTCTTTGGGAAGCCTTGCCTGTTCTCCAGAGCGTTCATTAAAATGATCTTCCTAACCATTGAATGGTTCCTGAATGAATTGAAACCCACAGTGCCTTTAACTTCATCCTTGAAAAATGGCTAGATAAATACCATGATATTTTTGAAATTCCCATGACCAGGTGGCACTGGAGAACCATTGGATGACCTGTTGGTGATCATGATTCTACCAGACAGAGCCTTGGTTGACTGGGTTTTATGAAAATCGTGTAGAACAGAGATGCCAGTAAGTTGGAGCAGAATGAATAGTGGGCCTAGAGCAGTGGTGTGCAGGTTTGTGATAAAACATCTGTGGTGGGGCAAAGTGGATGTGCCATTGGCTTCAAACGGCTTGTGACTGACATGGTGAAGCCAGCAGACCATTCTATGTAAAGGCATCTTTTTAAATGGAGAGTTTTCAGGGCAATGTTCAGAATCAGTTTTCTATGGTCAAAGGGGAAAGCTATGTGGGAAATAAGCCTTGATGGTGCATTCTCCTGCAGACCCTGAATCACCACACGTGACAGAATTCCCTCCAGCACAGTGTCCCTGTTTATCTCCTTGTAATTCATGAAGTAAATACCAAAATCCTAGTTCAGCAGAAAGAAAAACCAGGAATACTGGAGGATGACCAAATGGCTTCACAGTCCACACGGGGAGACACTTATTCCCCAGTTTACCTACAATGAGAGAATTCAGCATTGCTGCCTCATGTTCATTGGAAAACAAGAAACCATTTCCTCCAGGTCACATACATGCATACCCCGCTTTGATCGTCTCACTTCAAAGAAGCTAAAGCTCCTGACAAGAACATATATTTCAAGTTCCCAAACTCAGAGGCAGTTTCTCAAGAACTATTTAGGCCAGCAGAGCTCCATGTTTGTGGAGTGTTTACCCTTTCCTTACTTTTGGAAACTCCTCTACCAAATCCAATGTTGTGAACTCCTGAGGATTTTCCATTCCATATATGTATTCACAGATTTTCTAACTCTTCTCCTCTAATTGGGTCTTACTTGGGACGAAGGTAATGTCAAGGCAATGTCCTGGATGAAAGTGGGAAGATTTTTGTGTAGCACATATTTACATACACATTGGATATATTTTCAAATTTTCCAATCAAAATACTGAATTACTGAAACAAACCCCTACCCTACTAGACTCTGACTACTAATCCTAATAAGATGGATAAAAATAACCCAATCAGAATAGAAATACAAGCAGTTCAGAGGAGGCATGGTGTAGAGTTGAATTTGCCTTTTGCATTATATAGAGAAGGAGTTATAAATCTAGTCAATTTTTTGTTGAAATAGTTCTCCATGTGTTTTTAAAGTTAACAAATATGTGAATTCCTGTCTCCCTTTCTCTGTACCTATTCAGCACATCCATTTTTATATGCTCATATAAAATACTAGCTGGTACCACACGTAGATTCTTGTGGGGTGGCTGACTTGGCAAATACAAATTGTAAGAGATCACTCCTCCTAAATGCTGTTGGAACTGAAAATTATCCCTATGGGTGAGCTTTCTAGTTGAACAACATTATACATAAGTCCATGTTCTGTAAAATATATATATTAATGGATCTGTGGATGGTATATATTTCATGGTGAATTTAGATTGGCATATATATTGCTATTTTAATGTCTGTGTTTGTGTGTGTGTGTGTGTGTGTGTGTGTGTGTGTGTGTGTATGTGTGTGTGTGTATACTCTCTCCAGATTTTTCACAATATGAAATATGTGTCTTTTTATACACTCCCTAAATTCATTCATATTCATGTATGTGGATTAATAATGCACTTTTCAAAAGATTATTCTCAGAAATATTCATCCAACTGAAATACATATTTGTTTCCTAGTACTGACAACTAACTTCAGTGAATGATACATACAAATCCTAATATTTCTACAGTAACTGACCCATTTTAACTGCAACACAAGTAAGTGTCTATGAGACCTGATGTGTATTTTGGCGTTCATTTTTTTCAACACTAGTATATTACTATTTCTTCAGTTTATGCACATCATAGGATATATATTTCATCCATAAGTTAGCAAATTTATACGCATTTATTTCAATTTCAATCACAACCTACTTCAGAACACGTGTATTCCTTCATGTTTCTTGACTTGTCTTTTCATGAGACTATTTTCCAAACACAATATTTTTGATTTCCATAATCACGTTTGAAGCAAAACTCACACACAATTCATGATAAACCATAACCCTAAGATTACCATTAGATATAAAACTGGTTGGAATGAATGATTGAATATCAAAATTGGATTTCTTATATATTTTCAGATATCAATTCAATTCATTATTTAAAGTGGAAACAGGTATATTATTTATTCACAGTATGGTCTATTCATGCATTATCTCTATATTCATAGACACAGGATACACCTCTTTGTACCCCCAATTCTAATTAATACGTCTTCAAATATTGCTCCAAGAAATGGTAAAAGAAATACTCATGTTATCTGATCTACGTATACATTTTATCACAGTAATATTCTGGACACAAAATGCAAAGTTCACACTTATTATTGCACAAAAACCTAAATGGAAAGTGAACAAGGATTACTAAAAACATCCATGTCCAGGTTGCCTAATGCTCTCAAATGTCAATCCTATTGGTGAGTACATATTTGTTTCTTCCTAAGATTATATATTCGAACTTAACCCTGTTGAAAATGTCTAATCCTATCACCCACTTTATACTTTGCCTGATTTCATGATTTCTCTATTGATATTTGCTTTCCTAAATATTTTTCCCAGTTCATCATTGTGACTGACTATTCAAATGTGCTGATATTTACATTCACTCTCTGACCAAAACCCTATTGCTAAAGAACATTTGATCAAAATCCAATACTCACTCTTCTCCAGAAACCTACTGACTGTCTTCCAGATCCTACCGACTATCCCTGTTTGAGTGGATGTTCTCTTCTACATTCAACATCCAACGCACAAAGTTCTATGTCATTGTATATCAATTTATCTGAGACATTTGTGGAGAACGTAATTCAAACCTAAGTATCCCAAACAAGGCCCCAAGGCCCTCCTGGGCTTCAAATATTACCTAGATTTCTGATTTTATAGTTATATGTCACCTCTATATTCTTAGAGATATTGCATTTTCCCAATAACATTATTCATCCAGCAGAATGATTTCTAACCCAAATCAAAAGTGTTTTTAACCATAACCATATACTGTTCCCTCAATCTAACCTTACAAAAGAGGAGGGACAGAGTTGTTCTTACAATACAGGAATGTAGGGGATCTTCCACCTGCTGAGAACTTCAATGGTCCATGCAGAAATGATCCCTGGAGAAGATGTAGGGAGCTGTGAAGGATCTGAGAGAGCAAAAGTCATCTTCCATGGCAAAAATCCTCATCAGGATGAAGGGTTTTGTATAAATCAGCCTCTCTCTTCTTAATGTAGAGAAGATGGACCAAACCAGGCCTGTGTGGAGAGGTGTTCCCGAGTGCCTATGGTTGGTATAATATTCTAACTTGTGAAAGTGTCAGAGGAAGGAGGGGAAGACTCCAACTCATTGGACCATTAGAAGCAACTGTTAGGAAAATATGGTTGCTAAGGCAGTGACCTCATTCAGTTCCTGAAGGAAGTGACCTCACCACAGTTCCTTGGTGATGGAAATCTCTGAACTTGGTATCCAGAAAGCCAGGCAACAAGACCCAGTCCCAGTCCCAGTCCCAGTTGTCTCAGTTGTTTAGACTTAGCAAGGACAGAGTCAGTCTTACTTGGTACCTAATGATGTGAGAATGGCCAAATGCCAGGAAAGCTCTGAAGGGTGGCCGTTCCTGAGAAAGCAGGTAGTGGCTCACCAGTGGTTCCTGACCACTTCATTTAGGTGGCCAAGGAGACCAGATGTGAGACAGGACAAGCAATTTCGAAGGAACAGAGTATGGCCCAGAAGTCAGAGGTCACTCCCTATAGTCACAGACATACTTGGGGGAAGGAGGTGCCTTTGTGGGTGTGGGTGTGGGATTATGGTTTTGTCTCATGTTATGAGAATAGGTAGGAAAGGCAGTTTTTTTTTTGTTTGGAATGAAATGTTTCTAGTAAGTCGTTTGACAAGGTGAGCGTTTCTGTGTCTGTGTATCTCACTGTGTCCGTGGTTGTACACATTAGAAAAGAGAATGCATCAATGGATGTGTCCTGTCTTGTAGAAAGCTTCCCACATTCATCCTGCCCAATTTATGAATGGACTAGGGCTTGCCTTATCGATGGGCAACACATGCTATCTTCCTAAGTTCCTGTTTTCTTTCAGAATTCTGGCCACTCTCCAGAATAGGCTCATGGTTTTGTGTCCAAGATATGTACCACCTCCAAGCTCTGTGACATGGCAATGTACTAGATAGCTGAAGGGAATGGCGAGCATCTCAGAAAACTCAGATATCAGTGTGACCAGGAAAGTCTCAGTGGAAAAACCCTGCTTTTGGCCTTTTTCTTACCTATTGTTCTGTTGCCCTGAATGTCAGGAAGGTCTTTGCCTCAGGCCACCTCTTTTTGAAGCCTGAAGAAAACAGTTTTCAAATGGAAAATAAATGGGCATCACCTGTGGCTCTTTGCTTAATTGCTTTGGAAAGGGATGTGTCTGAATCAGCCTCTTGGCTCTGTGTGAGGCTGTGGCTTAGATTCTCAGCACCTGATAAATGTAAAGAGAGATCCCATGTGTGCATCCAAAACCAAAATGGCCAAAAGAGCAGTCATTGTGGATGAAGTCTGTCCCATTCCTCTGTAAGGTTCTTGAACTCCATCAAGTGAGAATAGGGATCCTTTAGTTCAAAAGGGTTCTTCAACGACCTGCAGAGGTGCTTGTGTTTTCTCATAACTCCAAATCACATAAAAATATATACCTGACAGTCAGTTTTCCTCAACTTGGAGAAGCATAGCAGTATTAACATCTAGCATATTTGATCACACCTGGTTCACAAGAAATGTGTCCAGACCACCCTGTCTTTAGGCCAATGCAGGGCAAGGGAGTTATTTTGAACACTGTCTTGGACTCCTCCCCTCACCGAAACCTCCAGCCAGAGGTTATGAGTAGTGTCTATATGGAAGAAGATGAGGGCCATGTGGGAGTGTTTTGGTTTGAATTGTGGTCATGTGTGTGGCGGTTAGAAGAGATGACTGGGTCTACCTGGGCTAGAACTCTGGTGCGATTGCTTTTAAAGCCTGAGTTCTGGAACTGACTTCAGAGAAGTATTGAAATGAATTTTGTTGGGATTTTAGGAGGCCACCCATGAGAATCACCCTTGGAAACTGAGATCTAGGCCCGGGGTGGCTTTCCACAGAGCCCTGGGAATCTCAGCCAGGATATCACATGATTTTATTCTGAAAGACTTGGCATCCATAGTTGAGAGTCACAATACCCATGGACATCACATTGTAGACCGCAATGAGGGTAGCTTCATGTGACCTTTTGGCCACTCTTTGGGAAGCCTTCACTGTGAGAATTCTCCGGAGAATTCATTGAAATGAGCTTCCTCATCGTTAAATGATTCGTGAATGAATTGAAACACAGAGTGCCTCCAACTTCATCCTTGAAAAATGGCTAGATAAATACCATTAAATTTTTGAAATTCGCATGTCCAGGTGGCACTGGATAACATTTGGATGTCCTGTTGATGATCATGAGTGTACCAGACAGTGCCTTGTTTGACTGGGTTTCATAAAAATGGTGTAGAACAGAGATGCCAGGAAGTTGGAACCTGCTGAGTAGTGGGCCTAGAGCAGTGGTGGGCAGGTTTGTGATAAAACATCCGTGGTGAGGCCATGTGGATCTGCCATTGGCTTCCAAATGGCTTGTAACTGACATGGTGCAGCCAGCAGACCCTTCCATGTAAAGGCATCCTGTTATATGGAGATTTTTCTGGGCAATGTTCAGAATCAGGTTGCTATAGACAAGGGGCCAAGCTATGTGGGATAGAAGCCTGGTTGGTGCATTCTGCAGACCCTGACCCACCACACGTTACATAATTGCCTCCAGGACTGTGTTCCAGTTGAACTCCTTGTATTTCATAAAGCTAATGCCAAAGTCCCAGTGCAGCAGCGAGAAACACCACAAAAAGTGGAGGATAAACAAATGGCTTCACAATCCACATGGGAAGACGCTTAGCCCCCAGTGGCCACAGTTTATCTACAAAGAGAGAATTCAGCACTGCTGCCTCATGTTCATTGGAAAATAAAAAAACCATGTCCTCCAGGTTACGTAGATGCAGACACAGGTTTGATGATCTCACTAGAAAAAAGCTAAAGCTCCTCACAACAACATATATTTCAAGTGCCCAAACTCAGAGGCAGTTTCTCAAGAAGTCTTTAGGACAGCAGAGCTCCATGTTTGTGGAGTGTTTACCCTGTACCATACTTTTGGAAACTCTGCCACCACTTCCAAGGTTTTGAACTCCTCAGCATATTCCATTCCAGATATGTATTCACAGATTTTCTAACTCTTTTCCTCTAATTGTGTCTTACTTTGGGCGAAGGTAATGTCAAGGAATTGTTTTGGATGAGACTGGGATGATTTTTGTTTAGCACATATTTGCATACACATTGGATACATTTTCCTATTTTACATTTGAAATACTGAATCCCTGACACTAGCACATACCCTACTAGATTCTGAATACTAATCTTAATATGATGGAGAAAAATAACCCAAACAGAATAGAAATACAAGCAGTTCAAATGAGGCATGTTGTATACTTGGACTTGCCTTTTGCATTATATAGGGTAAGAGTTATAAATCTAGTCAATTTTTTGTTGAAATAGATCTACATGTGTTTTTAAAGTTAATAAATATGTGAATTCCTGTCTCCCTTTCTCTGAAGTCTATTCAGCACATGTATTTTTATATGCACATTTAGAATCCTGCCTGGTATTACACGTACATTCTTGTGATTTACATGACCTGGCAGATACAACGTGTGAGAAGAGATCACTCTTCCTAAATGCTGTTGGAACTGAAATTTCAACCCATGGGTGAGCTTCCTAGTTGAAAAAAGTTATACATCAATCCATATTCAGTAAAATGAATATTTTTGGATCTGTGGATGATATAAATTTCATGGTGTAATTTGATTGGCATATATATTTCTACATTTTAAAGTCTGTGTGTGGTTATTATATATATATGTCTTATTATACACTCCACAAATTCATTCATGTTCATGTATGTGGATTTATAATCAACTTTTCACAAGATTATTCTCAGAAATATTCATTCACCTGAAATATATATTTGTTTCCTAGTACTGAAAACAAACTTCAGTGAATGGTGCATATAACTCCTAATTTTTCTACAGTAACTGACCCAGTTTAACATCAATGCAGGTAGATACTTATGGGACATGATATGTATTTTGAAGTTCATTTTTATTCAATACTGGTACATTACTATTTCTTCCATTTATGCACATTATAGTATATATATATATATATATATATATATATATATATATATATATATATTATCCACAAGTTCACAAATTTATAGGCATTTATTTCAATTTCAATCACTTCCTGCTTCAGAAAACATGTATTCCTCCATGTTTCTTGACTGGTCTTTTCATGAGACTTCTTTTCAAACACATTATTTTTGATTTCCATAATCACTTTTGAAGCAAAACTCACACACGCTTTATGAAAAACCATAACCCTAATATTACAATTAGATGTATAACTAGTTGTTATGAATGATTCTATATTAATATATGATTTCTTATATATTTTCAGTTATCAATTCAATCTGTTATTTAAAGTGGAACCATTATATTATTTATTAACTGTAAGGTCTATTCATGCATTATCTCTATATTCATAGACAAGGGGTACACCACTTTTTACCTTCAATACTAATTTATACATCTTCAAAATATTCCTCAAAGAAATGGTGGAAGAAATACTCATGTCACAATATCTACATAAACATTTCATTACAGTAATATTCTGGACAAAAAGAACAAAGGTCACCCTTAAGATTGTACCAAATCCTGAATGGAAAGTGAGCATGGATTACTAAAAACTTCCTTGTCCATGTTGCCTAATGCTCTCAAATATCAATCCTATTGGTGACTACATATTTTTTTTCTTCCAAAGATTATATTTTCAACCTCAAGCCTGTTGAAAATGTCTAATCCTATCACTCATTTTATACTTTGCCTGATTTAGTAATGTCTCTATTTATATCTGCTTTCCTACATATTTTCCCCTGTTCATCATTGTGACTGACTCTTCACATGTGCTGACATTTACATTCACTCTCTAACCGAAACCCTATTGCTTAAGAAGTTTTGGTCTAAATCCTATAGTCACTCTTCTTTCTAAACCTACCGTCTATCATCCTAATCCTACGTACTATCCCATTTTGAGTGGATGTTCTCTTCGACATTCAATCATCCAAGGTACAAGGTCCTATGCCATTGTATATCGATTTATCTGAGACATTTGTGCAGAACATAATTCAAAGCAAAGTATACCAATTAAGGGAGCAATGCCCTTCTGGTCTTCATATCTTCCCTGGATTTCTGTTTTTATACTTATATTTCACCTATATATTCTTGTAAATATCTTAGTTTCCCAATACCATTATTCGTCGTGCAGAAAGATTCCTAACACAAATTGAACATGTTATTAACCCTAACCATACACTGTTCTCTCAATCTAACTTTACAGAAGAGCAGGGACAGAGTTGGTCTTATAATACAGAAATGTAGGGGATTTTCCACCTGTTGAGAACGTCAAAGGTCCATGCAGCAATGATCCCTTGAGAAGATGTAGGCAGCTATGAAAGACGTGAGAGAGAAAAGTCATCTTCTATGGCAAACAACCTGGTCTGCATGAACTGATGTGTATGAATCAGCCTCTCTCTTCTTAATGTAGAGAAGGTGGTCAAAACCAGTCCTAGGTGGAGAGCTGTTCCCGGGTGCCCATGGTTAATATACCATTCTAACTTGTGAAAATGTCACAGGAAGTAGGGGCAGCTTCCATATCATGGGACTCTTGAAAGCAACTGTTAGGGCAAAGTGGTTGCCAAGGCAGTGACCTCATTCAGTTCCTGAAGCATTGACCTTCCTCATTTCCTTGGTGATGGAACTTTCTGAACTTGGGATCCAGGAAGCCAGGCACCCGGAGTCAGTCGAGTCCCAGTCCCAGGGGGTTAAATTGTTTGGATTTACCAAGAAGAGTGTTAGTCTTTCATGGTACCTAAAAATATGAGGATGGCCAAATACCAGGAGAGCTATGAATAGGGGCCTTTCCTGAGAAAGCAGGAAGTGGTTCAGCACTGGCTCCTCACAACTTCACAGAGTTGGAAAAGGAGAGCAGATCTGAGACAAGACAGGACATTTCGGGGGAACATAGTATGGCCCACAAGTCAGAGGACACTCCGCATAGTCACAGAGTTTCATGGGAGAAGGAGGTGCCTTGGTGTGTGTGGGTGTGATTTTGTGGTTTTGTCTCATGATCTGAGAATAGGTAGGAAAGGCGGTTTGTTTGATTTGGAGTGGACTGCTTCTAGTAAGTCGATTGACAAGGCGAGTGTTTCTATGTCTGTGTATCCCACTGTGTCTGTGTTTGTAGACATTAGAAAAGAGAATGCAACAATTGATGTGTCCTGTATAGTAGAATGCTTCCCAGCATTGATCCTGCCCAATTTATGAATGGACTGCAGCTTGCCTTATCCATGGGCGACACCTGCTATCTTCCTAAGTTCCAGTTTTCTTCCTGAATTCTCACCATTCTCCAGAATAGGCTCATGGTTTGTGTCCAAAATATGTACCACCTCCAAGCTCTGTGACATGTTCATGTACTGGATAGCTGAAGGGAATAGCGAGCATCTTAAAAAACTCAGATATCAATGTGACCAGGAAAGTCTCAGTGGAGAAACCCTGCTTTGGGCCTTTTTCTTACCTATTGTTCTGTTGCCCTGAATGTCAGGAAGGTCTTTGCCTCAGGCCACACCTTTGTGAAGCCTGAAGAAAACAGTTTTCAAATGGAAATGAATGGGTATCACCTGTGGCTCTTTGGTAAATTGCTTTGGAAAGGGATGTGTCTGAATTAGCCTCTTGGCCCTGTGTGAGGCTCTGGCTTAGATTCTCAGCAACTGATTAATCCAAAGAAAGATCCCATGTTTGCATCCAAAACCAAAATGGCCAAAACAGCAGTTATTGTGAATGAAGTCTCTTGCCTTCATTTCTAAGGTTCCTGACCCCCATCAAGTGAGAATAGGGATCCTTTGGGTAAAATGAGTTCTTCAAAGCCCTGCAGAGGCTAGCCCATATGTTTTTGGGTTTTCTCATGACTGCAAATCATATAAAGAATCTATACCTCACATTCAGTTGGCCTCAAATTGGAGATGCAGAGCAGTATTAACAGCAGGCCTATTTGATCACTCCTGGTTCACAGGAAGGGTTTCCATGCCACCCTGACTTTAGGCAAATGAGGGGCAAGGGAACTTATTTTTGACACTGTCTTGGGCTGCACCCCTCATGGAAAACTCCAGCCAGAAGTTATGATGAGTGTCTATATGTAAGAAGATGAGGGCCATTTGGGTGTGTTTTGGTTTTCATTGTGGTCATTTGTGTGGCGGTTGGAAGAGAAGACTACCCACCTGGGCTTGAACTCTGGTGTGATTCATCTTAGAGACTGAGTTCTGGAACTGACCTCAGAGAAGTAGTGTCATGAAATGTGTTGGAATTTTAGAAGGCCACACATCAGAATCGCCCTTGGAAACTGGGATCGAGGGCCAGGGTGGATTTCCACAGGGCACTGGGAATCTCAGCCAGGATATCACATTATTTTATTCTGAAAGACTTGACAGCCATAGTTGAGAGTCTAAACACACATGGACCTCACATTGTAGACCTCAATGATCCTGGCTTCCTGTGACCTTTTTGGCATTTTTTTGGAAGCTTGCCTGTGAATGTCCTCCAGAGATTTCATTGAAATGAGCTTCCTCACTATATAATGATTCCTGCATGAATTGAAACCCACAGTGCCTCCAACTTCATCCTTCAAAAATGGCTAAATAAATACCATCAAATTTCTGAAATTCTCATGACCAGGTGGCACTGGAGAACCTTTGGATATCCTGTTGCTGGTCATGAGTGAAAGGATTTCCCACGCAAAGACATTTCACCAGGAGAATTCCAATTTTATTGCAAAAATCTTAGTGCTCATATAGAACTAATGGGGAGATGGTAGGGCTTAGATAAATGGCAGGCAACCCGTTTATCGGCAAGTTCTTTCAGATATCAGTTCCAGAGCCCAGGAATTAGTTCTCATTGTGACTAAGGTTCCCCGCCAGCGAGATTTGAAATTGGCGCCGGTGGGAGAGTTCACACGGGCGGGAACTTATCGCGCCACTGCAGAAAAGAAGAAGGTAGGAAGAAGAAGTCCTTCGGCGCCATGTTGGGTTTTTTTCTCTGCAATTTATACTTTTCCCAACATTCCTCCCTTTATGTTTTCTTAGGAAGTGTGGTGTCGTTGGTCAGATCCGGCTGCTTCCTGCTGTTTTGGGGCGCTGTGTGGCCTAGAAAAGGAAGTGGAGAAATGCTCGGGGGGCAGATCTGGGGATATCATGGCAGCCAGAAAGAAATCCCAGTGGCTATAGACAGCTACTTCCATAAGGGTGAAGTCTATGAAAGTTCCCTGAAGCCACAAGTTGTCGATGGCATGGAACCACTCCTGGATGGAGGAGATTGTTGGTATCAGTCACTGGTCTTGTTATAGAGACTCTAGGAAATACTGGAAGCGTTGCCTGGACATGGCATCACCAGCACCTGAAGAAGATCAGAGTGAATAAAAACAGAATTAAGATAAAAATTAAAGCAAAGGTCAATTTTTGGCAGAAGTTCCCTGTTGGGGGACTGACAGAGAAGAGGTCAACGGCCATGAGGAAGCTTAGAAGGACATAAAGACTCATTAATACAGGATGGCAGATTAAGAGGTTCTCTGAGCTTGTTGTCTCCCGCTGTCTGATGTTCGTTACATTCCATCATGCCTGGTAGTGAGCTTCAGCACTGAGTGAACTGTTCTCTTGGAGATATTGGGGGTTTGATTCTGACTCCTTAATGTGTTCGACTACATGGATGGTTGCCTTAGGTGGCATAATCAGGGTGCGGCCAACAGTCATCCACCCTGTGTGTCTGGCTGAGGTTGTATGAGCATAGACAGCAAACTCAACATAGCCCCAACGTTTGGCCCTGGGGTCATGTATATCTAAAGTATATCATGCATTGTTATTGGATGAAAAGCCTTTATGCCACTTTAGGTAACTAGAAGTCCACCCTTCAGGGTAACCAAGTGAGTGAAAAGAATAGCTACCACGTTCATCATGGAACCTGCATTACCTATAGGGGCATCCATTATATATCTCAGGCCACCAATGACAATAGTCTTTGGTTTGATCAAAAAGGAAGCAAATGAAAGGTCAGTTCCAGCTACCAGGGACGAAGGTCCTTGAAGGTGACAATTTTAGGAAAATAGAGGTGCAGGTGTGGATGAAGCAATTAGTTGCATCCACTGCGCGGACCTTCTGCATGCAATGTTCTGAGTATCGTTCCTGAAGAGTGAATAAATACATGGTAGGAAAGGAGGGTAAATACCAGTCCCAACAGAGCACAGAAAATAAGCAGAACACAAAAAACAAGCAGAGAGAGAAGACTAGGGTTTTGGGAGAGCTCATTGTGCCTTCTTTAAGAGGAATTGGGCTGAGGGGAACACCGTGTTAGCCGCAACTTAAATGGGTGAGATGGGTGTGAAGAGCAGGAGTAAAGGGGAGGTTCAGAAGGTGATTCTTGGAGTTCCTCTGGGGTGGTCCTGTCGTCAGCAGGTGGGGCCTCCTGGTGATATGGCTTCAACCTAGAAATGTGAATCCAGGGAGTGAGACGGTGGTCTGGTAAGGAGAGTGTGGCGGCGGTGGGGGCACAGAGAATGACAGGATAGGGGCTTTCCCATTTTGGGGCAAGAGGCCCTTTCTCCTTTAGGGTATTATAATAGACTAGACTCCCAGGTGTTAAGGGAGGAGTGTTTGGGTAGGCGACTGGGTCTGGAAGAAGCCAGTCCTGATATTTCCAGAGTTCTGAGTGGAGATGAAACAAGAGAGGCAAAGACAAATCTCGGGTGAGAGGTCCTTGTGAAATGACCAACCCAGGGTGTACAAGAGGTCTTTCATACATTATCTCAAAGGGAGACAGTAAAGATGGTTTCTTAGGGAGAGCTCTGATTCGAAGCAAAGTCAATGGAAGGAGTCTGACCCAGTCTAAGTTTAATTCCATTGTCAATTTGGTAAGGACTTTCTTTAGACTATGATTTACCCTTTCCACTTTCCCTGAAGCCTGGGGGTGATAAGGACAGTGGAAATGCCACTTGAAGGAGAAGGCTTGCGAGACCTTTTGTGTGATCCTAGAAATAACCTCAGGGCCATTGTCAGATTGTTGGGAAGTGGGCATACCAAACCTGGGGATGATGTCTGTCAGAAAGATTGAAGCTACAGTGAAAGCCTTTTCTTTGGAAGTGGGAAATGCCTCAACCCAACCAGAAGAAGTGCCCACAAAGACAAGGAGGTATTTAGTGTGCCATACTGTTGGCATGTTTGTGAAGTCTACCTGCCAGTCAGCAGCGAGAATGTGTCCCCGGGCTTGGTGGGAAGGAAAATGTTTGGGCCTTAAAGGAGTGTGACGGTTGGTCTGCTGACAGATCTGACAATTAGAGGCTATGTTCTGTAGCATGTCTTTGTCTGAGGGGGTGAGGGAGAAGAAGCTCTGTAAAAGCAGGGTCAAAGACTGAGAATTGGAATGGAATAGAGTATGAAGGAACTTGAAAATATTCTTGTTCTTTCTGGAAGAAGTAGGGTCTTCAGATGAGCTATCTGAAGTGGCCATTATATGTCCAACAGGGGGGCATAATTGGAAGTGGTAGCAGCCGTTCATGCCGCCTGGTCAGCTTTGGCATTGCCCTCAGTGATAAGAGAGCCGTCCTTCTGATGGGACCTAAAATGGACAACTCCCAACTGGGTGGGTAAGTGGGAGACCTCTATCAGATTGGTTATAAGAGCCAAATTAGTGATTGCATTACCTTTGGTGGTAAGTAGGCCTCGCTCCTTCCATATTGCAGCATGCGAGACATATTTTGAGTCAGTATAATGGGTGAGGGATTTGCCTTGGGCTAGAAGGCAAGCAAGAGTGGCTGCTTTAAGTTCAGCCTGCTGGTTGGTAGTTCCTGAAAGCAGAGCTTTGGTCTCTATAATCTCAGTGGCTAAAACTACAACATATCCAGAGCAATGAGTGCCATTCTCCTTAAAGGAACTGCCATCAGTGAACCAGATAAGGTCAGGCTTGGTGAGTGGTCCCTCAGAAATGGAAGAATGACAGGGGAGAAAATCATCTAATGTTTCTAAGCAATTATGAGTTGGTGTGTTAGACATGGGAGTCATTGGGAGCAGTGAGGCAGTGTTCAGTACAGAGAAGAGGAGAAAAGTAATATTAGGGTTTTCCAGAAAGGAAGTGAGGAGCGACAGAACTTTGGATGGATGGAGGGTTTGAAGGCCCTTAGAAGCTAAAAGATCCTTCAAGTGATGTGGGGAGTGGATAGTTAAAGGGGCCCCAAAAGTCAGCTTAGAGGCTTCTTTGTGTAAAATTTGTCCAGAAGCCAGAGCTCTTAAGAAAGGCACCCACCCACGGATGGTAGGGTCTAGTTGCTTGGACAAATATGCCACAGGTGGAAATGTAGGCCCATAGTTTTGACCTAAGACCCCAAGTGCTTTCCCCCCTTTTTCATGGACATATAGATGAAATGGTCTTGAAAATTCAGGAAGGTGAAGGGAAGGTGCCTTTAAGAGCAGTTGCTGAAGCCTGCAGAAGTGGTAGTTGGGGGAGAAGGCAGGAGATTCACTAGGGGGTCCCTTTGCTAGGTTATACAGGGGTTTGGCTAGAAGAGAAAAATTTGGGGTCCAGGCCCTAAAATACCCTGCTAGTCCTAGGAATGATAGTATTTCGTCTTTCGTATGGGGCACTGGAAGATCAGAGAGGAGTTGCCTTCTATCCAGTGTTATTTCCTTTTTCCCAGGTGTAAGGCAAAAACCAAGATATTGACAGAAAACTGGGAAACCTGGGCCTTGTGGGGAGACACCCTATATCCCTTGTCTGCTAGGAAATTAAGAAGCTGGGTGGTGTGGGATTGAGAGTGTTTCCAAAAGGGACTACATTGAAGAAGGTCATCGATATATTGAAGGAGAGTAGAGTCAGGACAGGTCAGCTGAAAGGATGTGAGGTCCTGGGCAAGAACTTGGCCAAAGAGATGGGGGCTATCCCTGAATCCCTGTGGGAGGACAGTCCAGGTAAGCTGACGAGAATGGCGGGTGTGAGGGTCAGTCCACGTAAAAACAAAGATATTTTGAGATTCTGAGGACAAGGGAATAAAAAAGAATGCATCTTTAAATCTAGGACCGAGAAGTGGGTAGTAGTGGCAGGGATCTGAGAGAGGTGGGTGTGAGGTTTGGGCACTAGCGTGTGGATGGGAACCACAGAGGAGTTGACAAGGTGAAGTCTTGAACCAGCCTGTAGGACCCATTAGGTTTCTTAACTGCCATAATGGGTGTGCTGAAAGGAGAGTGTATAGGCCTAAGATACCCCTTTCATAATAAATACTGGATGATGGGTTCTAATCCGAGGATGGCAATGTTTGTGAGTGGATATTGTGGTTGACTAATATATCTTGAAGGGTCCCATAAGACAATATGAATAGAACTGCATTTAGCCATAGAGTGTGTAGTTGTTTCCCAAACCTCAGGGTTAACTGGTTTAGATAGTCGTGGGAGAGTGCATGAAGGAGGTGTATCTGCCCCTAGGAACATCATGAGGAAATGAGAGGTAGGAGAGGTGTGGGGTGATATGTGAATGGTGACTTTAAATAGTGAGAGTATGTCCCTTCCCAGAAGGGGAATGGGGCAATGGCTCATAACAAGAAAGGAGTGTGTGAAGGACAAAAGGGATTCCTGCATATAACATGATAAGGGGGGGGGGAGATTTTTGAGGGAAAATCTGTTTACCTCGTACCTTGACAATAGGAGTTTTTGAGGGTATGGTAGGACCCCAATACTCCCTCAAAACTGAATAAGCGGCACCAGTATCCAAGAGGAAGTTAATGAAGCATCCATCCACCAGGAAGGTGACCCTAGGCTCTTGCTTCTTGATGGTAATAGTCAGGAGGGAAGGCCCAGGGCTCTGTAAATCCTCCTCTGCCAAGCCCAGGAGAGGCTGGGGTTGCCAGGCAGCTGACCAACCTCCCTTCCAGGTTCTTGGGCAGTCTGCCCCCCAGTGTCCCCTTTAATGGCATTTTTGGCAGAGGTTGGAGGGTGTCCTCTGCGAAGGACAATCCCTGGCCCAATGTCCCTTCTTACCACATTTGAAGCAAGCTCCAGGGGGTGTCTTATTGGGACGGCGTGGTGATGGCCTTCTCTGAATGACCTGGGCCAACATTTGGAATTTGGCATTTTCAGCCTTCTGCCTACAGCGTTCACTTTCATCCTCTCTACCATGAAAAACCTTGAATGTGACAGCGATGCTTTCAGTCTGAGGAGTAGCAGAGCCCTGTTCAAGCTTTTTAAGCTTGGCTTTAATGTCAGGGTAGCTTTGGGCCAGAAAATATGTCATTATGACATGACGGCTATCAGGGCTTTCTGGGTTGAGGTTTGTGTACTGTTGAAGGGCCTTAGTTAGTCTATCCAGGAATTCTGAAGGTGTTTCCTCCTTTTTTTAATGACCTCCTACACCTTTTGAAAGTTAACAGCCTTGCGGGTGGCCTTTTTCAGGCTCGCCAAGAGGCAGGATGTAAAAAGGTCACGAGACTGTAAGCCTTCAGAGGTGTTGTAATCCCATAGGGGATCCTCCTCTGGGACAGCATGAGGGCCCGTGGGGTGGTTAGGATTGTTCCTATGATTTTCATCAGCAATGGCTTGGGTAGCTCCCAGACCCATCGCCTTTCCTCGGGGAGAAGTGCTTTGGCCAAGAGCATGTAGATGTCATGATGAGTGAGGCTATATGCTTGCAGGACCCATTGAAACTCCCGAATGTAAGTGGTGGGGTCAGTGGTGAATGAGCCTAACATCCTCTCTATCTGAGTAATGTCCGACATGGAGAAGGGCACGTGGACTCTGATGACACCCTCGGGACCAGCTACCTCATGAAGGGTTGCAATTGTCTTGGGGGTGAGAAGGAGTCCCTTAGACCTGGTAACAGGAGGACTGAAAGAGGCAGGCAGTGCACAGGAAGGAGAGGAAGGGGAAGCGAGTGTCTCTGTGGAGGAGGAGGAGGTGGAGCAGGCAGAAGAGGGCAGAGAGGAGGGGGATGAAACAGAAGGCTGAGGATTCATGGAATCAGGTAGAGGAAGAAGAGGGTATAGCGGGAGAGAAGGGGCAGATGGGGCTTCGGGATAAGGTGGGGGTTCATCTGCTGGGTTGAATGAGGAAGAATCTGCGAAGTCAGGAGTAGAAGTAGGGGAAAAGAGGGGTTTGCAAGCAAGGAGGACCTGAGAGGGAGGGCAGGAGGAGCAGAGAGCAGGGTGCTGTCCGAGAAGGCTAAAACCTTCAACGCAGGGAATCTCCCTCCATTTTTTCACACGTTGGCAGTAGTTGAAAAGGTCCCAGAGGAGGTTTGGATCTAAGGAGACTTCTGGAGGCCAATGATTGCTATTATCCAGTGGATATGTAGGCCAATCTTGGGTACAGAATTTGATTAAAAGTTTGTGTTGATGTCTGGTGTGAGGGAGAGTGTGGCCAGATTTTTTAATTAAACATTTGAGAGGTGAGGCTTCAGGTACAGACGAAGAGGTGCCCATAGTCACAGGGAGAGATGGAGAGAGAGAGAGAGAGAGAGAGAGAGAGAGAGAGAGAGAGAGAGAGAGAGAGAGAGAGAGAGAGAGAGAATAAGAGTAAGCGAGAGAGACAAAGAGAAAACCCGGGCTGGAACGGCTTCCAGGAAGCTCAGAGTGAACGAGGGTCAGGTGGGCATCCCCAAAATGACCAGCCATTGCAAGGAAATAAAGAGGGCACTACCTGGTTGTCACCAGTGAAGTGCGATCTATGAGACCCAATGGGGTTGAAGCTATGGGCAACCTGAGGTCAGGAAAGTTTTCCACCGCAGCTGAAGTAGTCAGTAATGAAAACAGAACTCCGGCTCTGGCAGAATGCAGTTCCAGGCCGGGAGTTCAGCTTTCCCCTAGCAGAGAGGCAGCTTCAGCCAGACACAGCAGCCCCACAGAATACAGCAACACTAGCCAGCAGCGGCAGTGGCAGTGGAGGAGGAAAAACCACAGAGCCTCTCGTGTAAACTCAGAAGCCTCATGCCCCAAAGGGAAACGGATCACCAGAGGGTCCACTGTGACCAATAAAGGTCTTAGTGGGAGGAATTCCCTCCCCCCTACCGGGCGTCTGGAGTGTGCTGGACGATCAGGGTCACAAAACCAGTGGTAGACCAAAGGGAGTTGGCGAGCCAGGGTCAGGGGAGGCTTACCTACATCAGATCAGTGGTGAGTGCAGGAAGCCAGCGTCTGAAAACAGTGAACCAGGGCGGAGTGTCTCGGAGGAGCAGGGGACTGGGCTCTTGTTGGAAAGAGCTCACCCGTATCCTCACACGGGGCACCAGAATGAAAGAACTTCCCACGCAAAGACACTTCGCAGGGAGAATTCCAATTTTATTGCAAAAAGCCGTGTGCTTATATAAAACTAAGCCTCAGGGAGATGGAAGTGCTTAGATAAATGGCAGGCAACCCGTTTATTGGCAATTTCTTTCAGATATCAGATCTGGAGCCCAGGAATCAGTTCTACTTGGGGCTAAGGTTCCCCGCAAGTGAGATTTGAAATTGGCTCCGGTGGGAGAGTTCACACAGGTGGGAAATTTTTGCACCACTGCAGAAAAGAAGAAGGTAAGAAGAAGAAGTCCTTAGGCGCCATGTTGGGGATTTTCTCTGGGGTATGGCTGCCGTTTACACTTTTCCCAACAATGAGTATACCAGACAGTGCCTTGATTGACTGGTTTTCATGAAAATGGTTTTTAACAGAGATGCCAGAAAGTCGCATCCTTCTGAGTAGGGGGCCTAGAGCAATGGTGGGTGCACCTGATGGATCTAAAGAAAGATCCCATGTGTGCATCCAAAACCAAAATGGCCAAAAGAGCAGTCATTGTGGATTAAGTCCTTAGCCTTCCTCTGTAAGGTTCCTGACCTCCATCAAATGAGAATAGGGATCCTTTGTATCAAATGAGTTCTTCAAAGCCCTGCAGAGGCTAGTGCATAGATTCTTGGGTTTTCTCATGACTAAATTTCACACAAAGAATCTATACCCGACAGTCAGTATGAGTCAAATTGGAGAAGCGGAGCAGTATTAATGGCAGGCCTCTTTGATCAGTCCTGGTTCACAGGAACAGTGTCCAGGAAAGCCTGACATTAGACAAATGAGGGGCAAGGAAGATTATTTTGACACTGTATTGGGATGCGTGACTCATGAAAACTTCCAGCCAAGGTTATGAAGACTGTCTATATGGAAGAAGATGAGAGCCATGTGGGAGTATTTTAGTTTTAATTGTGGTCATTTGTGTGGCGGTTGGTGGAGTCCTCTGGGCTTGAACTCTGGTGTAATTCCCCTTAGAGACAGAGTTTTGGAACTGACCTCAGAGGAGTATTGCCATGAATTATGTTGGGATTTTAGGAGGCCACGCATGAGAGTCACCCTTGGAAACTGAGATCTAGGCCCAGGGTGGCTTTCCACAAAGAACTGGAAATCTCAGCCTGGATATCACATGATTTTATTCTGAACGGCTTGGCAGCCATAGTTGAGAGTCAAAACACACAGGACGTCACTTTGTAGATCTCAATGATCCTGGCTTCAAGTGACCTTTTGTCCACTCTTTGAAAAGCCTTGCCTGTGAGAGTTCTCCAGAATTTTCATTTAAATGAGCTTTCTCAACATTTAATGCTTCCTGAATAATTGAAAACCACAGGGCCTCCAACGTCATCTGTGAAAAATGGCTAGATAAATATCATGAAATTTTTGAAATTCCCATGACCAGGTGGCACTGGAAAACCTTTGAATGTCCCGTTGCTTATCATGATTGTACCAGACAGTACCTTTATTGACAGGGTTTCATGAAAATTGTTTAGAACAGAGATGCCAGTAAGTTGGAGCCTGCTAAGTAGTGGGCCTAGAGAAGTGGTGGGCAGGTGTGTGATAAAATATCTGTGGTGGGGCCATGTCTACCTGCCACTGGCTTCCAAATGGCTTCTGACTGACATGGTGCAGCCAGCAGATCCTTGTTTGTTATGGCATCTTGTTATATGGAGAGGTTTCTGGGCCATGTTCATTGGAAAATAAGAAACTATGTCCACCAGGTCTCATAGATGCAGACCCAGCTTTGATGGTCTTACTTCAAAGGAAGCTTAACTCCTGACAACAACATATATTTCAAGTGCACGACCTCAGTGGAAGTTTCTCAAAAAGTTTTTGTCTGGCAAAAAACCATGTTTGTGGAGTGTGTACCCTGTCCTTACTTTTAGAAACTCCTATACACCTCCAAGTTTGTGCACTCCTGAGCATTTTCCATTCCAGAAATGTAATCACAGGTTTTGTAACTCTTCTCCTCTAAATGTGTCTTACTTGGGGTGAAAGTAATGTCAAGGCATTGTTCTGGATGAGAGTGGGAAGATTTTTTGTAGCACATATTTGCATACATATTGGATTAATTTTCCTATTTTCCATTCGAATTTCTGAATACCTGACACTAACCCATATTCTACTAGACTCTGACTACTAATCCTAATCTGATAGAGAAAAATAACCCAAACAGTATATAAATACATGCAGTTCAGAGTTGGAATTGCCTTTTGCATGAGAAAGAGTAGATGTTATTAATCTAGTCAATTTTTAATTGAAATAGTTCTCCATGTGTTTTTAAAGTTAACAAATATGTGAATTACTGTCTCCCTTTCTCTTGAGCCTATTCAGCACATGCATTTTTATATGCAAAAATAGAATTCTACCTGGTATCACACGTACATTCTTGTGAGTTACATGACTTGGCAGATACAAAGTGTGAGAAGGGGTCACTCTTCCTAAACGGTGTTGGAACTGAAAATTCAACCTATGGGTGAGCTTCCCAGGAGAACAACACTATACATAAACCCATGTTCAGTAAAAAGAATATTTTTGGATCTTTATGATATATATTTCATGATGAATTACGATTGGCATATATGTTGCTAGTTTTAATGTCTGGTTTTGTGTGTGTGTGTATATATATATATATATATATATATATATATATATATATATATATATATATACACTGTCCAGATTTATCAAAATATGTAATATATGTGTCTTATTATAAACTCTCTAAATTCATGCATATTCATATGTGTTGATTTATAATCAAAATTTCACAAGATTATTCTCAGAAATATTCATCTACCTGAACTACATATTTGTTTCCTAGTACTGACAACTAACTTCAGTGAATGGTGCATACAAATCCTAATATTTCTACAGTAACTGATCCAGTATAACATCAATGCAAGTAGATTCCTATGAGACATGATGTGTATTTTGAAGTTCATTTTTATTCAACACTGGTACATTACTATTTCTTCAGTTTATGCACATCATAGGATATATATTTCATCCACAAGTTCATAAATTTATAGGCATTTTTTTTCACATTCAATCACTTCCTACTTCAGAACACATGTATTTCTCCATGTTTCTTCACTGGTCTTTTTATGAGACTTTTTCCCAAAGTCATTATTTTCGTTCTCCATAATCATTTTTGAACCAAAACTCACACACTCTTCATGATAAACCATAACACTAATAATTCCATTAGATGTATAACTGGTTGGAATGAATGATTGTATATCAATATATGATTTCCTATATATTTTCAGATATCAATTCAATCCATTATTTAAAGTGGATCCAGTTATATTATTTATTCACAGTATGGACTATTCATGCATTATTTCTATATTCATCGACACAGGTTACATCTCTTTGTACCCCCAACACTAATTTATATGTCTTCCAATTATTCCTCAAAGAAATGGTGGAAGAAATACTCATGTCACCTGATCTACATATACATTTTATCACAGTAATATTCTGGACAAAAAAAGGAAAGATCACACATAAGATTCTACCAAAGCCTAAATGGAAACTGAGCAGGACAACTAAAAGCATCCATGTTCATACTGCCTAATGCTATCAAATGCCAATCCAATTGGTAATTACATATTTGTTTCTTTCTAAGATTATATATTCAACCTCAAACCTAGTGAAAATGTCTAATCCTATCACTCACTGTATATTTTCCTGATTTCCTAATGTCTATATTGATATCTGCTTTCCGACATATTTTCCCCAGTTCATCATTGTGACTGACTCTTCACATGTGCTCACGTTTACATTCACTCTCTACCCGAAACCCTATTGCTAAAGAACTTTTGGTCCAAATCCTATACTCACTCTTCTTTCTAAACCTACGGACTATCTTCTTAATCCTACTGACTATGCCTTTTTGACTGGATGTTCTCTTCGACATTCAATCATCCAAGGTACAAGGTCCTATGCCATTGTATATTGATTTATCTGAGACATCTGTGCAGAACATAATTGAATGCTAAGTATCCCAATCAAGGGCCCAATGGCCTTCTCGGATTCAAATCTCACCCAGATTTCTGTTTTCATACTTATATTTCATCTATATATTCTTGTGAATATCACAAATTCCCAATACCATTATGCATCCCAAAAATGATTCCTAACCCAAATTGAACCTTGTATTATCCCTAACCATACACAGTTCCCTCAATCTAACTTTACAGGAGAGCAGGGACAGAGTTGGTCTTACAAGACAGAATATAGGGGATCTTTCACCTGCTGAGAACCTCAAAGGTTCATGCAGAAATGATCTCTGGAGAAGATATAGGCAGCTATGAAGGACCTGCGAGAGCAAAAGTCATCTTCTATGGCAAACAACCTAGTCAGGACGAAGAAACGTGTTTGAAGCAGCCTCTCTCCTCTTAATGTAGAGGAGATGGACCAAACCAGAACTAGGTGGAGAGATTATCCCGGGTGCCTATGGTTGATATACGATTCTAACTTGTGAAAGTGTTACAGGAAGTAGGGGGAGCCTCCGTCTCATGGGACCCTTGGAAGCAACTGTTATTACAAAGTGGTTGCCAAGGCAGTGACCTCATTCTGTTCCTGAAGGAAGTGAATTCACCTCACTTCCTTGGTTATGGAACTCTCTGAAGTGGGATCCTGGAAGCCATGCACACAGAGCCAGTCCCAGTAACAGTCCCTGTGGTCTCACTTGTTTGGATTTACTAAGGACAGAGTCAGTCTTTCTTGGTACCTACTTATGTGAGGATGGCAATATGCCAGGAGAGCTCTGAAGGGCGACATTTCCTGAGAGAGCAGGTAGTGGCTCACAGCTGTCTCCTGACAACTTCACAGAGTTGGCCAAGGAGTCCAGACTTGGGACAGGTCTGGCCATTCCGGGGGAACAGATTATGACCCACCAATCAGATGACACTCTGGATAGTCACAGACCTACTTGTAGGAAGTAGATGCCTTTTTGGATGTTGGTGTGAGTTTGTGGTTTTGTCTCATGTTCTGAGAATAGGTAGGAAAGGCGGTTTGTTTGGTTTGGAGTGAACTGTTTCTAGTTAGTCCTTTGACAAGGTGAGTGTTTCCATGTCTGTGTATCCCAGTGTGTCTGTGGTTGTAGACATTAGAAAAGAGAAAGCATCAATGGGGAAGGCGGGGAGTGATAGCAGCTCCGTGGATCTGTGTATGAGGAAGGAAAGATGTAAAAGATTAATGGGAAAGGGGTTTGGGATTTTTCTAGCAGGAAAACTTGAGCAGTAGAACAGATAGAGCAGAGGGGAAGACGGGAGTGAGTATCCCTAAAAGCCTGTGAGGAACTTTAAATTCTTAGTAACCTGTTTTCAGTGATGACAAAGCAACTTTGAAAGCCATTTTCATTACATCTTGGATAGGGTCTGAGGGCTCTTCTCAGCTGATTTGAGCTTTCGGTTAGCTGGTAAGAAGACCAGGTGGGACCCAGTGCGGGCACCAACAGAAGAAGAGAGGAGTGAGTGGGTGGAGGGGTGCCTCAGTACCTGCTACCTCAGCAATGGGGCAATGGTCTAAGAACCGAGGTTTGGGTTATTGACCTAGTAATTGGAGGGGAGAAATCAGATTGCTGACTTGGTAGTGACAGCAGAGTCTGGAGCAGAAGGCTGAGGGTGAGGATCTATTGGAGAAGCATAGTTCAAGATGTGACAAAGGAGGGAAAAGTCCTACACATAGGGGAATTTCCTTCCACCCTTTTGAGCACTTGTCGAAGTTGAAAAGGTCACGCAGAATTTTAGGATCTACAGACCCCTCTGGAGGCCATAGGTTTTGGTTGTCCAATTGGTAATATGGCCAATGCTGTGTACTGAATTTGGTGGGGAGTTTGGGTTCCACTAGGCACCCCCTGTATGCTCACATTCCCATGACTTACAGAAGAAGTCGGCTTTTCCCCCACACAGCCGTGACTGTTTGTGGCTTTGAGAGTCTGTCGGGCAAACATACTAATCTAGGCTAGCCAACCTGCATCTGGTTCGCGTGTCCCTACATCTATAATGTTTGTTCCAATTATCTATGTTACGGAAGTGATTTAATGGAATTTTAGTGGGATCCTCTTCATCAGGGCTATCCCAATAGGAAAAACCTATAGGAAACTGACAAATGTCTGTGTGGAGGGATGACCACCAGGTTCCTCAGAGGGCTGTATGCAAGATAGACCATAGTGCTTGTCTAGTGGGATTTCTGATCAGCCATCACTGCTGAACGGGCTGATGAACGTTACGACTACTGGTGGCCAAGGGGAGAGTCTATAGCCTTATCGACATGGCGAATACACAATTTTAAAGGATTACCACTCTTTTCCAGTTTTCAGCCAGAGTCTGGACAGGGCGCAGGCTTGAGATGAGAGGCATGGATCGAGGAAGTATTTCCATCTACTTTTACCACTGTAGGTGTTATAAGTATAATTCATTTTCCAATTTTCCACTCGAAATACTGAAGCCCTTACACTAACCCATATCCTACTAGACTCTGAGTACTAATCCTAATATGATGGAGAAAAATAAACGAAACAGAATAGAAATACAAGCAATTAAGAGAGGCATGGTGTATATTTGGATTTGCCTTTTGCATTATGTAGGGTAGGAGTTATAAAACTAGTCATTTTTTTGTTGAAATAGTTCTTCATGTGTTTTAAAGTTAACAAATATGTGAATTCCTGTCTCCCATTCTCTGGAGCCTATTCAGCACATGTATTTTTATATGCACATATAGAATCCTACCTAACATCACACGTACATTCTTGTGAGGTTGCTGACTTGGCAGATAAAAATTATGAAAGTAGATCACTCCTCCTAAATGCTGTTGGAACTGAAAATTCAACCTATGTATAAGCTTTCTAGTGAACAACACTATACATAAATCCATGTTCAGTTAATTAAATATTTTGCATCTGTGGATGATATATATTTTATGATGAATTTCGATTGGCATATTTATTGCTACATTTAATGTCTGTGTGATATATATATATATATATATATATATATATATATATATATTCTACAGATTTTTCAAAATATTAAATATATGTGTCATGTATAGACTCCCTAAATTCATTCTTGCTCATGTATCTGGATTTGCAATCAACTTTCCACAAGATTATTCTCAGAAATATTCATCGACCTGAAATACATATTTGTTTCCTAGTACTAAAAGCTAACTTTAGTGAATGGTGCATAGATATCCTAATAATTCTACAGTAACTGACACAGTTTAACATCAATGCAAGTAGATTCCTGTGGGACATTATGTGTATTTTGAAGTTCATTTCTATTCAACACTGGTACAGTACTATTTCCTCAGTTTATGCACATCATAGGATATGTATTTCATACTCAAGTTCACAAGTTTATAGGAATTTGTTTCACTTTCAATCACTTCCTGCTTCAGAAAACATGTATTCCTCCATGTTTATTGACTGGTCTTTACATGAGACTTTTTTTCAAACACATTATTTTCGATTTCCTTAATCACTTTTGAAGCAAAACTCACAACCTTTCATGATAAACTATAACCCTAATATTACTATTAGATGTATAACTGGTTGGAATGTATGTATTATATCAATATACAATTTCCTGTATATTTTCAGATATCAATTCAATCCATTATTTAAAGTTGGAACCAGAGATATTATTTATTCACTGTATGGTCTATTCATGAATATTCTCTATATTCAAAGACACAAGGTACACTTATTTGTACCCCCAATACTAATTTCTAAGTATTAAAATATTGCTCCCAGAAATTGTGGAAGAAATACTCATGTCACCTGATCTACATATACATGTAATCACAGTAATATTCTGGACACAAAATTCAAAGTCCACAATTATGACTAAACCAAAGCCTAAATGGAAAGTGAGCATGGATTACTAAAAACATCCATGTCCATGTTGCCTATTGCTCTCAAATGTCAATCTAATTGGTGACTACATATTTGTTATTTCCTAAGATTATATATTCAACATCAAGCCTGTTGAAAATGTCTAATCCTAACACTCACTTTATACTTTGCATGATTTCCTAATTTCTTTATACATATCTGCTTTCCTACATTTTTTCCCAGTTAATCATTGTGACTGACTCTTCTCATGTGCTGACATTTACATTCATTTTCTAACGGACACCCTAATGCTAAAGAACTTTTTGTCCAAATCATACACTCACTCTTCTTTCTAAAAATACCGATTATCTTGTTAATCCTGCCGACTATCCGTTTTTGACTGGATATTCTCCTCTACATTCAATATTCCAAGGTACATGGTCCTTGTCATTGTATATGGATAAATCTGAGACATGTGTGCAGAATATAATTTAAATCTAAGTATCCTAATGAAGGGCCCAATGCCCTTCTGGGTTTCAAATCTTACCTAGATTTCTGTTTACATACTTGTATTACACCTATATATTCTTATAAATATCACAGGTTCCCAACACCATTATTCATCCATCAGAATTATTTGTAACCCAAATCGAACATGTTATTAACCGTAACCATACACTGTTCCCTCTATCTAACTGTACATGAGAACACGGACAGTGTTCGTCTTACAATACAGGAGTGTAGGGGATCTTCCACCTGCTGAGAACCACAGAGACCCATGCAGAAATTATCCCTGGAGAAGATGTAGGCAGCTATGAAGTACCTGGGAGTCCAAAAGTCATCTTCCATGACAAACAACTTGGTCAGGATGAAGGGATGTGTCTGAATCAGCCTCTCTCTTCTTAATGTAGAGAAGATGGACCAAACCAGAATGGTCTGGAGAGCTTTTCCTGGGTGCCTATGGTTGATATACCATTCAAACTTGTGAAAGAGTCAAAAGAAGTAGTGGCAGCCTCCATCTCATGGAACTCTTGGAAGCAACTGTTAGGACAAAGTGATTGCCAAGGCAGTTACCACATTCAGTTTCTGAAGGAAGTGACCTCACCTCACTTCCTTGGTGATGGAACTCTATGAACTAAGATCCAAGAAGCTAGGCACGGAGAACCAGTCCCAGTCCTAGTCCCAGTGGTCACACTTGTTTGGATTTACCAAAGACAGAGTCAGTCTTTCTTGGTATCTACTGATGTGAGGAGGACCAAATGTCAGGAGAGCTCTGAAGAGGGGCCTTTCCTGAGTAAGCAGTTAGTGGCTCACCGCTGGCTCCTGACAACTTCACAGAGTTGGCCATGGACACCTGATGTGAGACAGGATGGGCCCTTTTGGGGCATTATAGTATGACCCACTAGTCAGACCACACTCAGGATAGTCACAGAATTACTTGGGAAAAGTTTTGAAATTCCCATGACCAGGTTGCATTGGAGATCTTTGAATGTCCTGTTGCTCATTATAAGTGTACCAGACAGTGCCTTTTTTGATTGTTTTTCATGAAAATGTGTAGAACAGAGATGCCAGTAAGTTGGAGCTTGCTCAGTTGTGGGCCTAGAGCAGTGGTGTGCAGGATTGTGATAAAACATCTGTGTTGTGGACATGTGGATGTGCTATTGACTTCCAAATGTCTTGAGACTGACATGGTGTAGCTAGCAGTCCCTTATATGTAAAGGTATCTTGTTATATGGAGAGGTTTCAGGGCTATGTGGGATAGAAGCCTTGTTGGTGCATTCTCCTGCAGACCCTGAAACACCACACGTGACAGAACTCCCTTCAGCACTGTGTCCCATTTGAACTCCTTGTATTTCATGAAGCAAATACCAAACACCCAGTGCAGCAGCAAAAAACACCACAAAAATTGGAGGATAACCAAAAGGCTTCCCAGTCCACACAGGGAGACACTTAGCCTCCAGTGGCCACAGTTTATTTACAATGAGAGAAATCTGCTCTGCTACCTCATGTTCATTGAAAAATAAGAAACCATGTCCTCCAGGTCTCTACTGAAACCAGTCAGAGGACACTCTGCATAGTCACAGACCCACTTGGCGGAAGGCGGAGTCTTTGTGTGTGTGGGTGAGGGTTTGTGGTTTTGTCTCATGTTCTGAGAATAGGTAGGAAAGGCGGTTTGTTTGGTTTGGGGTGAACTGTTTCTAGTAAGTCCTTTGACAAGGCGAGTGTTTCTATGTCTGTGTATCCCACTTTGTCCGTGGTTGTAGACATTAGAAAAGAGAATGCATCAATGGATGTGTTCTCTCTAGAGAAATCTTCCCAGCATTCATCCTGCCCAATTTATGCATGGACTAGGGCTTCCCTTATCGATGGGCAACACCTGCTATCTTCCTAAGATTCTGTTTTCTTACTGAATTCTGGCCACTCTCCAGAATTGGCTCATGGATCTGTGTGCAAGATATGTACCACCTCCAAGCTCTGTGTCATGGCCATGTACTGGATAGCTGAAGGAATGGCGAGAATCTCAGAAAACTCAGATATCAGTGTGACCAGTAAACTCTCAATGGAGAAACACTGCTTTGGGTCTTTTGCTTACCTATTGTTCTGTTGCCCTGAATGTCTGGAAGGTCTTTGCCTCAGGCCATCCCTTATGAAGCCTGAAGAAAACAGTTTTCAATTTGAAATGAATGGGCATCACCTGTGGCTCTTTGCTTAATCGCTTTGGAAATGGATGTGTTTGAATTAGCATCTTGGCCCTGTGTGAGGCTGTGGCTTTGATTCTCTGCCCGTGATTGATCTAAAGAAAGATCCCATGTGTGCATCCAAAACCAAAATGTCCAAAATGCAGTCATTGTAGATGAAGTCTCTTGTGTTCCTCTGAAAGCTTCCTGATCTGCATCAAGTGAGAATCTAGATCCTTTGGGTCAAATAACTTTTTCAAAGCCCTGCAGAGCCTAGCCCATAGATGCTTGGGTTTTCTCATGACTCCAATTCACATAAAGAATATTAACCCCCAAGTCAGTAGGACTCAAATAGGAGAAGTGGAGCAGTATTAAAGGTAGGCATATTTGATCACTCCTGGTTCACAGGAAGGGTGTCCAGGCCATCCACACTTTAGGCAAATGAGGTGCAAGGGAGCTCATTTTGGACACTGTCCTGGGTTGCGCCCCCTATTGAAACCTCCAGCCAGACATTATGATGATTGTCTGTATGGAAGAAGATGAGGGCCATGTGAGACTTTTTTGGTTTTAATTGTGGTCATTTGTGTGTCGGTTGGAAGAGATGACTGGGTCCACTTGGGATTGAACTCTGGTGTGATTCCCCTCAGAGACAGAGTTCTGAAACTGACCTTAGAGAAGTATTGCTATGAATTGTGTTAGGATTTTAGGATTACATGCATGAGTGTCTCCCTTGGAAACTGAGATCTAGGCCCAGGGTGGCTTTCCCCAGAGCACTGGGAATCTCAGCCAGGATATCACATGATTTTATTCTTAAAGACATGGCAGCCATAGTGGAGAGTCAACACAAGCATGGACCTCACATTGTAGACCTCAATTGGCCTGGCTTCATGTGTCCTTTTGGCCACTCTTTGGAAAGCCATGCCTCTGAGAGTTCTCCAGAACTTTCCTTTAAATATGCTTCTTCAAAATTTAATGGTTCTGGAATGATTTGAAACCCATAGTTTCTCCAACTTCATCCTTGAAAAATGGCAAGATAAATACAATGAACTTTTTAAATTCCCATGACCAGGTGGCACTGGAAAACCTTTGAATGTCCTGTTGATGATTGAGAGTGTACCAGACAGTGCCTTGATTGACTGGGTTTTATAAAAATGGTGTAGAACAGAGATGCCAGTAAGTTGGATCCTGCTGAGTAGTGTTCCTAAAGGCATGGTGGGTAGTTGTGTGATAAAACATCTGTGCTGGGGCCATGTTAATCTGCCATTGGCTTCCAAATGGTTCGTGACTGATATTTTGCAGCCAGTAGACCCTTACATGTAAAATCATCTTGTTAAATGGAGAGGTTTCAGGGCAATGTTCAGAATCAGGTTGCTATGGTCAATGGGGCAAGCTATCTCGGATAGAAGCCTGGTTGGTGCATTCTCATGCAGAACCTGACCAACTAGAATGGACAGAACTCCCTCCAGCATTGTGTCCCAGTTGAACTCCTTGTATTTAATGAAGCAAATACCAAACTCCCAGTGCATCAGCAAGAAACACCAGGAAAATTGGAGGATGACCAAATGGCTTCACAGTCCACACGGGGAGACACTTGGCACCCAATGGCCACAGTTTACCTACAAAGAGAAAATTCAGCACTGCTGCCTCATGTTCATTGAGAAATAATTATCCACGTCATCCAGGTCACATAGATGCAGACCCAGCTTTGATGGTCTCACTGCAAAGGAAGCTAATGCTCCTGAAAACAACATATATTTTAAGTGGCCAACCTCAGAGGCAGTTTTTCCTGATGTTATGCTGGCAGAGCTTCATGTTTGTGGAGTGTTTACCCTGTCCCTTACTTTTGGAAACTCCTCTACCACCTCCAAATTTTTGAACTCCTGAGCAGTTTCCATTCCAGATAAGTATTCACAGATTTTCTAACTCTTCTCCTCTAATTGTGTCTTACATGGGGTGAAGGTAACGTAAAGACATTGTTCTGAATGAGAGTGGGAAGATTTTGTGTAGCACATATTTGCATACACATTGGATAAATTTTCCAGTTTTTCATTCTAAATATTGAATCCCTGACACTAACACATACCCTACTAGACTTTGACTTCTAATCCTAATATGATGTAGAAAAATAACCCAAACAGAATAGAAATACAAGAGGTTCACAGGAGGTGTGGTGAATAGTTGGACTTGACTTTTGTATGATAATTGGTAGGTGTTATAAATCTAGCCAATTTTAATTGAAATAGTTCTCCATGTGTTTTAAAAGTTAACAAATATGTGAATAACTGTCTCCCTTTCTCTATAGCCTATTCAGCACATGTATTTTTATATGCACATAAAGAATTCTATTTAGTATCACACGTACATTTTTGAGGTGGCTGACTTGGCAGATACAAATTGTGAGTAGAGATCACTCCTACTAATCGCTGTTGGAACTGAAAATTCAACATATGGGTGAGCTTCCTAGTTGAACAACATAAATCCATGTTCAGTAAATGAATATTTTTGGACCTTTGGATGATATATATTTCATGGTGAATTTCAATTGGCATTCATAATGCTATTTTTAATGTGTGTGTGTGTGTGTGTGTGTGTGTGTGTGTGTGTGTGTATTCACTCTCCAGGTTTTTCAAAATATGAGTTTTACAAAACCTTTAAAGAGGAACTAATACCAATACTTTTCAAGCTATGTCAGGAAATTGAAAAAGAGGGAGAACTTCCAAATTCATTCTATGAGACCAACATCACCCTGATTCCTACACCAGACAAAGACAATTCAAAGAAAGAAAATTACAGACCAATACCTCTAATGAACCTAGAGGCAAAAATCTTCAATTAAATTCTGACGAATCAGATACAAAAGCATATCAAAAAAATTGTGCACCATGATCAAGTAGGATTCATCCGTGGGATGCAAGGCTGGTTCAATATACGGAAATCAATAAATGTTATTCATCACATCAATAGACGTAAAAATAAGAACCATATGATCATCTCGATAGATGCAGAAAAAGTATTTGACAAAGTACAGCATCCCTTTATGTTCAAAACTCTAGAAAAACTAGGGATAACAGAAACATACCTCAATATTGTAAAAGCAATCTATGCTAAGCCTCAGGCTAGCATCATTCCGAATGAAGAAAAATTGAAGGGATTTCCCCTAAAATCTGGAACAAGACAGGGATGCCCTCTTTCACCACTTCTATTCAACATAGTTCTCGAAACACTGGCCAGAGCAATTAGACAGACGAAAGAAATTAAAGGCATAAAAATAGGAAAAGAAGAACTTAAATTATCACTATTGCAGATCCTAGCAGAACCAAAAGGGTCTAAAAAGAAACTAATAGAGCTAATAAATGAATTCAGCAAAGTGGCAGGATATAAAATCAACATGCATAAATCAAAGGCATTCCTGTATATCAGCAGAAAATCCTCTGAAATGGAAATGAGGACAACCACTCCATTCACAATATCCTAAAAAAAAAATAATTGGGAATCAACCTAACAAAAGAGGTGCAAGTCTTATACAATGAAAACTACAGAACCTTAAAGAGAAAAATAGAGGAAGATCTTAGAAGATGTAAAAATGTACCCTGTTCATAGATAGGCAGAACTAACATCATCAAAATGGCGATATTACCAAAAGTTCTCTATAGGTTTAATGCAATGCCAATCAAAATCCCAGTGGCATTTCTTGTAGAAATAGAGAAAGCAATCATGAAATTCATATGGAAAAAGAAAAGACCCAGAATAGCAAAAACAATGCTAAGCAGGAAGTGTGAATCAGGTGGTATAGTGATACCAGACTTCAAACTATACTGCAGAGCAATAGTAAAAAAAATAGCATGGTACTGGTACCAAAACAGGCGGGTACCAATGGTACAGAATAGAGGACACAGAAACCAATCCAGAGAACTACAACTATCTTATATTTGATAAAGGGGCTAAAAGCATGCAATGGATGAAGGATAGTATCTTCAACAAATAGTGCTGGGAAAACTGGAAATCCATATGTAACAAAATGAAACTGAATCCCTTTCTCTCGCCATGCACAAAAGTTAACTCAAAATGGATCAAGAAGCTTGATATCAAATAAGAGACACGGCGTCTGATAGAATAAAAAGTTGGCTACGATCTACATACTGTGGGGTCGGACTCCAAATTCCTCAATAGAACACCCATAACACAAGAGTTAATAACTAGAATCAACAAATGGGACTTACTCAAACTAAAAAGTTTTTTCTCAGCAAATGAAACAGTAAGAGAGGTAAAAAGGGACCCTACATCCTGGGAACAAATCTTTACTCCTCACACTACAGATAGAGCCCTAATATCCAGAGTATACAAAGAACTCAAAAAATTAGTCAATAAGATAACAAATAATCCATCAACAATTGGGCCAAAGACCTGAACAGACATTTCTCAGAGGAGGACATACAATCAATCAACAAGTACATGAAAAAATGCTCACCATCTCCAGCAGTCAGAGAAATGTGAATCAAAACCACCCTAAGATACCATCTCACTCCAGTAAGATTGGCAGCCATTATGAAGTCAAACAACAACAAGTGCTGGCGAGGATGTGGGGAAACAGGTACACTTGTACATTGCTGGTGGGACTGCAAATTGGTGCAGCCAAATGGGAAAGCAGTATGAAGATTTCTTGGAAAGCTGGGAATGGGACCACCACTTGACCCAGATGTTCCCCTTCTCGGTCTAAAACCTAAAGACCTAAAAAGAGCATGCTACAGGGACACTGCTACATCGATGTTCATAGCAGCAAAATTCACAATAGCAAGACTGTGAAACCAAGCTAGATGCCCTTCAATAGAAGAATGAATAAAAAAAATGTGGCATTTATAAACAATGGAGTATTACTCTGCATTGAAAAATGACAAAATCATAAAATTTGCAGGGAAATGGATGGCATTAGAGCAGATTATGCTAAGTGAAGCTAACCAATCCCTAAAAAACAAATGCCAAATGTCTTCTTTGATATAAGGAGAGTAACTAAGAACAGAGTAGGGATGAAGAGCATGAGATGAAGATTAACATTAAACAGGGATGAGAGGTGGAAGGGAAAGGGAGAGAGAAAGGAAATTGCATGAAAATGGAAGGAGACCCTCAGGGTTATACAAAATTACATTCAAGAGGAAGTGAGGGGAAAGGGAAAAATAATACAAGGGGTAGAAATTTATTACTATATAGGGGGTAGAGAGAGAAGAGGGGAGGATCGGGAAAAGGAGGGGGGATACTAGAGGATAGGAAAGGCAGCAGAATACAACAGACACTAGTATGGCAATATGTGAATCAATGGATGTATAAATGATGTGATTCTGAAATCTGCATTTTGGGTAAAAATGGGAGTTTATAACCCAATTAAATCAACGTGTGAAATATGATATATCAAGAAGTATGTAATGTTTTGAACAACCAAAAATAAAAATTATAAAAAAAAGAAAACTAACTTTGGTGAATATGCACGTGAATCCTAATATTTCTACAGTAACTGACCCAGTTTAAAATCAATGCAAGTAGATTCCTATGGGACATGATGTGTATTTTGACGTTCATTTTTATTCAACACTGGTACCTTACTATTTCATGAGTTTATGCATATCATCGGATATATTTTGCATCCACAAATTAGCAAATTTATAGGCATTTGTTTCACTTTCAATCACTTCATGCTTCACAACATATGTATTCCTCCAGGTTTCCTGACTGGTCTTTTAATGAGACTTCTTCCCAAACACATTATTTTCAATTTCCATAATCACTTTTCAAGCAAAACTCACACACTCTTCATGATAAACCAAAACACTAATATTACCATTAGATGTATAATTGGTTGGAATGAATGATTGTATATCAATACAAGATTTCCTATAATTTTTCAGATATCAGTTCAATCTTTTATTTAAAGTTGGAACAAGTTATATTATTTATTCACAGTATGGTCTATTCATGCTTTATCTCTATATGCATAGACACAGGGTACACCTCTTTGTACCCCCAATACTAATTATACGTCCTCAATATATTGCTCCCAGAAATGGTGGTAGGAATACTCATGTCACCTTATCTACATATACATTTTATCACAGTAATATTCTGAACAAAAAATGTAAAGGTCACACTTATGATTGTACCAAAGACGAAATGAAAAGTGTACATGGATTACTAAAACATCCATGTCCAGGTTGCCTAATGCTCTCAAATGACAATCCTATTGGTGACTACATATTTTTTTTCATAAGATTATATATTGAAACTCAACCCTGTAGAAAATGTCTAATCCTGTCACTCATTTTATACTTTTCCTGATTTCATAATGTCTCTATTGATATCTGCTTTTCCACATATTTTCCCCAGCTCATCACAGTTACTCACTCTTCATATGTGCTGACATTTACATTCACTCTCTAACCAAAACCCTATTGGGTAAAAATTTTGGTCCAAATCCTATACTCACTCTTTTTCCTAAACCTACCGACTATCTTCCTACTGCTACCTACTATCCTTTTTTGACTGGATGTTCTCTTCTACATTCAATCATCCAAGGCACAAGGTCCTATGCCATTGTATATCGAATTATCTGAGACATCTTTGCAGAACATAATTCAAAGCTAAGTATCCCAGTCAAGGGCCCAATGCTTTTCGGGCCTTCAAATCATACCTAGATTTTTGTTTTCATTCTTATATCACCTCTCTATTCTTGTAAATATCATAGGTTCCCAATACCATTATTCATCGCACAGAATGATTCATAACCCAAATCGAACCTGTTATTAACCTGAAACATACACTGTTCCCTCAATCTCATTTTACAGAAGAGCAGGGACAGAGTTGTTCTTACAATACAGGAAAGTAGCATACCTTCCACCTACCAAAAACCTCAAATGTCCATGCAGAAATGATACCTGGAGAAGTTTTAGGCAGGTATGAAGGACCTGAGAGAGCAAAAGTCATCTTCCATGGCAAACAACATGGTCAGCATGAAGGGATGTGTCTGAATCAGCCTCTCTCTTCTTATTGTAGAGAAAGATGGAGGCCTGGGTGGAGAACTGTTCCCATGTTCCTATGGTTGATATACCATTTACACTTGTGAAAGTTTCACAGGAAGTAGGGGCCGGGTCCATCTCATGGGACCCTTGGATGCAACTGTTAGGACAAAGTGGTTGCCAAGGCAGTGACCTCATTCAGTTTCAAAGAAAGTGACATACCTCATTTCCTTGGTGATGGAACTCTCTGAACTTGGTATCCAAGAAGCCAGGCACCCAGAAGCAGTCCCAGTCCCAGTCACAGTGGGCTCACTTGGTTGGATTTAACAAGGACAGAGTCAGTCTATATTGGTACTTACTGATGTGAGGAAGGACAAATGCCAGGAGATCTCTCAAGAGGGACCTTTCCTGAGAAAGCAGGTAGTGGCTCACCACTTTTTCCTGACAACTTCACAGAGTTGGCCAAGGAAACCATATCTGATAGAGTACAGGCTATTTTGGGGGAACATAGTATTGCCCACCAGTCAGAGGACACTCTGGATAGTCACAGACCTACTTGGGGGAAGGAGGTGCCTTTGTGGGAGTGGGTGTGTGTTTGTGGTTTTTTCTCACTTTCTGAGAATAGGTAGGAAAGTCGGTTTGTTCGGTTTGGAGTGGACTGTTTCTAGTAAGTTGTTTGACAAGACTAGTGTTCCTATGTCTGTGTATCCCACTGTGTCCGTTGTTGTGGACATTAGAAAAGATAATACATTAATGGATGTCTAGTCTAGTGTAAATCTTCCCATAATTCATCCTGGCCAATTAAAGAATGGACTGCAACTTGTCTTATCCATGGGCAACACCTGCTATCTTCCTAAGTTCCTGTTTTCTTCCTGAATTCTGGCCACTCTCCAGGATTGGCTCATGGATTTGTTTCCAAGATATGTACCACCTCCAAGCTCTGTGACATGGCCATGTACTGGATAGGTGAAGAGAATGGCGAGATTCTCAGAAAACTCAGATATCAGAGTGACCAGGAATGTCTCAGTGGAGAGACCATGTTTTGCGCCTTTTGCTTACGTATTGTTCTGTTGCCCTGAATGTCAGATATCAGTGTGACCAGGAAAGTTTCAGTGGAGAGACCCTGCTTTGGGGCTTTTGCTTAACTATTGTTCTGTTGCCCTGAATGTCTGGAAGGTCTTTACCTCAGGCCACCCCTTTGTGAAGCCTGAAGAAAATAGTTTTGAAATGGAAATGAATGGGCATCACCTGTGGCTCTTTGCTTAATTGCTTTGGTAAGGAATGTGGCTGAATTAGCCTCTTGGCCTTGTGTGTGGCTGTGACTTAGATTCTCAGCACCTGATGGATCTAAAGAATGATCCCATGTGTGCATCAAAAAACATAATTGCAAAAAGATCAGTCACTGTGGATGAAGTCACTTGCCTTCCTCTGTCAGGTTCCTGACCTCCATCAAGTGAGAATAGGGATTATTTGGGTCAAATGAGTTCTTCCAAGCCCTGCAGAGGTGCTTGTGTTTTCGCATGACTCCAAATCACATAAAGAATCTATATCTGAAAGTCAGTAGGCCTCAAATTGGAAAAACAGAGCAGTATTAAAGGCATGCTTATTTGATCACTCCTGGTTCACAGGAAGGTTGTCCAGGCCACCCTGACTTTCGGCAAATGAGGGGCAAGCGAGCTTATTTTGGAAACTGTCTTTGGCTGTGCCCCTCATGGAAACCTTCAGCCAGAGGTGATGGTGATTGACTTCATGGAAGAAGATTAGTGTCATGTGGGAGTGTTTTGGTTATAATTTTGATCATTTGTGTGTCAGTTGGAAGAAATGACTGGGTTCACCTGGCCTTGAACTCTGGTGTGATTCCCCTTAGAAACTGAGTTGTGGAACTGAACTCAGAGAAGTATTGCCATGAATTTTTTTGGAGGCCACGCATGAGAGTCACCCTTGGAAACTGAGATCTAGGCCCAGGGTGGCTTTCAACAGAGCACTGGGAATCTCAACCAGTATATAACATGATTTTATTCTTAAAGACTTGGCAGGCTGAGTTGAGAGTCAAAACACACATGGTCCTCACATTGTAAACCTCAATGGGCCTGGCTTCATGTGACCTTTTTGGGGCACTCTTTGGGAAGCCTTGCCTGTTAGAGTTCTCCAGTGCTTTCATTGAAATTAGCTTCCTCAACATTTAATGATTCCTGAATGAATTGAAACCCACAGTGCCTCCAACTTCATCTTTGAAAAATGGCTAGATAAATACCATGAAATTTTTGAAATTCCCATGACCAGGTGGCACTGGAAAACTTTTGGATGTCCTGTTGCTGATCATTAGTATAGCAGACAGTGTCTTGATTGACTGGGTTTCATGAAAATGGTGTAGAACAGAGATGCCAGTAAGATGGAGCTTGCTGAGTAGTGGCCCAGAGCAGTGGTGAGCAGGTGTTTGATAAAACATCAGTGGTAGGGCCATGAAGATCTACAATTGAATTCCAAATGGCTTGTGACTGGCATGGTGCAGCCAGCAGACACTTATATGTAAAGGAAAAATGGAGAGGTTTCAGGGCAACGTTCTGAATAATGTTGCTATTGCTAAGGGGGCAAGCTATGTGGGATAAAACACTGGTTGGTGCACTCTCCTGCAGACCCTTCCCCCCATTCCTGACAGAACTCCCTCCAGTACTGTGTCCCATTTGAACTTATTGTATTTTGTGAAGCAAATACCAAACTCCCAGGCAGCAGCAAGAAACACCACGAAAATTGGAGTATGACGAAATGGCTTCACAATCCACACAGGGAGACACTTAGCACTCAGAGGCCACAGTTTACCTACAAAAAGAGAATTCAGCACTGCTGCCTCATTTCATTGGAAAATAAGTAACCATGTCATTCAGGTCACATAGATGCAGACTCAGCTTTGATGGTCTCACTTTAAAGTAAGCTAAAGCTCCTGACAAAAACATATGTTTCAAGTGCCCAACCTCAGAGGGAGATTCTCAAAAATTTTTAGGCCAGCAGAGCTCCATGTTTGTGCAGTGTTTACCCTGTCCATTACTTTTAGAAACTCCTCTATCAACTCCAATGATGTGAAATCTGGAGCATTTTTCATTCCAGATAGGTATTCACAGATTTTTTAACTCTTCTCCTCTGATTGTGTCTTACTTGAGGCGAAGGTAATGTAAATGCATTGTTCTGGATGAGAGTGGGAAGATTTTTCTGTAGCATATGTTTGCATACACATTGGATTCAATTTCCTATTTTCCATTCAAAATACTGAATCCCTGACACTAACCCATATCCTACCAGACTCTGACTACTAATCCTAATATGATGGAGAAAAATAACCCAAACGGAAGAGAAATACAAACAGTTCAACAAACTATATGTTGTATAGTTGGACTTGCCCTCCGCATGATACAGAGTAGGAGTTATAAATCTAGTCAATTGTTTGTTGAAAGAGTTCTCCATGTATTTTTAAAGTAAACAAATATGTGAATTCCTGTCTCCCTTTCTCTGTAGCCTATTCAGCATGTGTATTTTTATATGCACATATACAATCCTACCTGGTACCACACGTACATTCTTGTGATTTGGCTGACTTGGCAGAAACAAATTGTGAGACGAGATCACTCCTTCTAAACCCTGTTGGTACTGAATATTCAAACTATGGGTGAGCTTCCTAGTTGAACAACATTATACATAAATCCATGATCAGTAAAATGAATATTTTTGGATCTGTTGATGATATATATTTTATGATGAAATTTGATTGACATATATATTGCTACTTTTTTATCTGTGTGTACTCTCCAGATTTTTCAACATATGAAACATAAGTGTCTTATGTACACTCCCTAAATTCATTCATGTTCATGTATGTGGGTTTATAATCAACTATTCACAAGATTATTCTCAGAAATATTCATCCACCTGAAATTTGCCTAATGCTCTCAAATGTCAATAATATTGGTGACTACATATTTGTTTCTTCCTAAGATTATATATTCAAACTCAACCCTGTTCAAAATGTCTAATCCTATCACTCACTTTATACTTTGCCTGATTTTGTAATGTCTCTATTTATATCTGCTTTCCTACATATTTTCCCCAGTTCATCATTGTGACTGACTCTTCACCTGTGTTGACATTAACATTCACTCTCTAACCGAAACCCTATAGCTAAAGAACTTTTGTTTCAGATCTTATACTCACACTTCTTCCTAAACATACTGACTATCTTCCTTTTCCTATCAACTATCCATTTTTGACTGGATATTCTCTTCTACATTCAATCATCCTAGTAAATGTTGGGTGAGCTTCACAGGAGGAGACCACCAACAGATTATCTCATGCAACAGCAAAGGGTTTATTGAGTGTCCAGCAGGCTGGTGCTCAGAGCTCACTTGAATAGAGCAGATAGCCCTGAGAATAGCTTAAGTAGAGCTTATATACTTTACCTGGAGAGGGCAGGGAGAGAAGTTTATTGATGGATCAGGGCGAGTGGGCAATTTGCGTGAAACTGGGAGAGTGAGCACATTCTGCAGTTTGGCAGTTGGGGCCAGCACATACTGGGAACAAGATTTGCAAGCATTTCTCAAGATTTCAACACTGTTTTGTTAAGCATACAGAAAAACAGAAAGTGAAAAGTACCTATTTTATTAACCTTTTATTCCCCACTTCTTCTTCTGGCTACTTTTAATCATAAAAATGATCGTTGGGGGGTGTCACATTCTATGTCTGCTAGTGGGGTATTACCATAAGTTTAACTCGTCCAATTTGAGCCTGGATAAAAGAAATTACACGGTTGAGAAAACAGGGTTTTATAGTTAGCAATAATATGAGGATTATTATTGGACCAGCCAGGGTAGATAAAACCGTAGTTAACCAGGGGGACTGTGTGAACCAAGACTCAAACCACATTTTTGGGCTTCTCTCTATAGTTGATGCTCT